>NC_056735.1:34442875-34582182 GCF_019279795.1 Protopterus annectens | reverse complement strand
AATGTACTATGTTCTTCATCTCACATTGCTGCAGTCCTTACTTATGGGTAGAATCCCAAAGCAACGGGAAAGGGAGGATGGTAAAATCATAAAGCATTAGGGGCCGCTAAAATGCCCTGTAAAATTGCAGTGGCAAATCCAGCCCTAGACTTAGAATAAAGAGGAAGGTGGTAATGTTTAGAAAAGGTATGCACTGAACTCCAAGTAGCTGCCTCCAAAATGTCTTTTGTAGCTACCCCCCTTATAAAGGCCGTAGAAGTAGCAGTAGCCCTAGTGGAATGAGGCCTGATTCCAGCAGGAATCTCCTTACCATGATGAGAATAACAGAAAGAAATACAAAACCCAATCCATTTAGAAATAGTTTGTTTTGAAACGGGTTTACCCTGTGAACCCAAAGCAAAAGAAACAAACAATTGCTGAGACTGTCTGAACTCCTTGGTTCTGTTCAAATAATAACGCAACTGCCTGTGAATATCCAAAGTATGCAAAATTTTCTCCCCTTTATTTTGGGGGTTCGCATAAAAAGTAGGCAAATGAATAGTTTGATTTAAGGCCACACTTGAAACCACTTTAGGCATAAAGGAAGGATTAGTACGCAAAGATACCCTATCCTTATGAAAAATCAGGAAAGGCTCCACTGCCATGAGGGCCTGTAATTCAGAAACCCTTCTTGCAGAGGTAATGGCCAACAAAAAGCAGTTTTCCATGATAAATACTTTAACTCGGCAGTAGCTGCAGGCTCAAAAGGTTGTAGAGTAAGTTTTTCCAACACAAAATTGAGATCCCAAGCAGGAGTAGGAGCTCTACGTGGGGGTCTTATATTCTTTGCCCCTCTAAGAAATTGTTTAAACCAAGGATGAGAGAATAAAGGAGGGTCACAATCATAGTGAGCAGAAATGGCTGCAGCATGGACCTTTATTGAGGAGAAAGACAAACCCTTGTCCAATAACTCAGTAAGATATTGAAGAGCAACACTTAAATCAGGTTTGGAGACATCAAAGTCCTTTCCTTTGCTCCAAATAAAAAATCTCCTCCATTTATCAGCGTAAACTTTCCTGGTACTAGGCCTCCTGGCCTCCAACATAACATTCAAAACTTGTTGTGGAAGCTGAGACCCTCCAGAGTCTAAAACAGAATATGCCAGGTTGTTAGATGCAGAGACTGAATCTTGACATTGAGGAAGTGACTGTCCTCTTGTGACAAAAGGTGCGGAATCAAAGGCAGAGGCCATGGAGGTTCTCGTACTAAACTCCTCAGTAGTGGGTACCAGTGTTGTCGAGGCCAATCCGGTGCTATCAAAATCATGGTTGGCTTGTCTTGTCTGGCCTTCAAAAGTACCTTAGGAAGAAGAGGCAGAGGTGGAAAGGCATATACATGCAGATTGTTCCAACTGAAAGATAGAGCGTCCACCTGCCAAGCTGTGTGATGAAACATTTTGTGCAAAACTTTGGCAACTGGTAATTTAGTGGAGAAGCGAACAGATCTATGTCTGGAGTTCCCCATAACACTGTCAACTGTTGAAATACATGAGGATCCAATTTCCACCGTGAGGATCCACTATTTGTCTGCTCAATACATCTGCTAAGGAGTTCTGTGCTCCTGGTAGAAACCTTGCCTGAAGATTGAGGTGTAGATTGAGAGCAGTTTCCCACAGAATCATCGCTTGCCTGCAAAGAGGGTAAGAATGGGTTCCCCCTGCTTGTTGATGTACCACATGACAGTAGTGTTGTCTGTTTGAATCAACACCTGCCCTGGACGAAGTAAATCTTTGAAAGCCATCAATGCAAACTGGACTGCTAACATTTCCTTCAAGTTGATATGCAAATGTTGGAGTTTGACAGGCCACGTGTTTTGCACCCATTTACCATTGAGGTGTGCTCCCCAAGCCTTGTCCGAGGCATCTGTCGTTAGAATCTGACTCGCCTCTGGCCGGGTCACAGAGAGTCCCTTGTTTAGGTGACATTCCTGAGCCCACCACAAAACTCCTTCTGAATGCAAGGTATTATCTGAATGACAGTGTCTAGATCTTGGCAGTGCTGTGTCCACACATTTTTGAGATACCATTGAAGCTTCCTCATATGCAATTTGGCATTGGGAAGCACCAGAATACAAGATGCCATGAACCCCAAGGCTTGAAGGACTGTCCTTGCAGTCAGCCTGGACCGTAGAGACATTTGCTGGAAATAAAGAGAAAGGCTTCTTTGTTTGTCCGGGGTCAAAAAGCCATCTGGGAAGCTGTATTCAGTCTCACACCCAGAAAGCACATGTCCTGAGAGGGTACTAGACTGGACTTTGTTTCGCTCACAGAATACCCTAGGCATCTTAACACTGCCATCACATACTGTAGATGATGAAGAAGTTCGTCCTTTTCTTGTGCAATAATCAGACAGTCGTCCAAATAAGGATAAATCTGTATTCCTCTTAGTCTGAAAATGCTATCACTGGAGCCAGAACCTTTGTGAACACTCTGGGCGCAGTAGATAAGCCAAAGGGCAATGCAGAGAACTGATAATGTAAATTTCCAGCCCGAAAACGCAGGTACCTCCTGCAACTGGGCCTGATAGGAACATGAAGGTAAGCCTCTTTGAGATCCAGAGTAACCATCCAGTGATCTTTTCCCAACAGAGGTAAAAGCTGTTGTAAAGTCAGCATCTTGAACTTTGGAATGTCCAGGTAAGTGCTGAGGATAGATAAATCCAAAATTGGTCTCCACGTGTTTCCTTTCTTTGGAACTAGAAACAGGCGAGAATAAAATCCTAGGCCCACTTCTGACAGAGGAACTGGTTGTATAGCTCCTATTTGAAGAAGTAAAGAAATTTGTCTGTGAGCCTCTATCCTTTGCCGAGGAGGGACGTCTGGCATGCCTTTGAAAGGAGGCATGGTATGGAAATAGAACTTGTAACCTCAGTTTATAATGTCCAATACCCATTTGTCCTGGGTGACTAAATGCCAATTTTGCTTGAAAAGAGTCAACTTTCCTCCCAAAGGAGCTGCCAGGCAAGAGGAATCTGGCAGCTGAAAATGCAGGTCATTGGGCCTGTTTACGAAAGGACTGGCCCCTGCCCTCACCAGCAGATTGAGCAGGCGAACTCCATTGTCTCGGCCTGAAGGTACTCTGAGCTCTGCCCCTACCACGCCTAGATCTACCTCTAGACTGAGAATCAGAAGAAGGGTACGCCCACCCCTTAGTAGGCCAATTTCTACTAAACTTTGGAGGTTGTACCTGCAAAAAATCTTTAACAGTCTGCATAGACTTAGCCTTGTCTTCCATTTTCTTTAAGACTGACTCCACAGGAGGACCAAACAAAACTTCAGACTGCAAAGGGGCATCCAGAATTCTAGACTTAACATGCTCAGACAAATTCTGATCCTTAAGCCAGGCGTGCCTACGAATAACTGAACCAGTGGCCGCCACCCTAGAAGAAGCCTGTAAAGCATCAAAACCACATCGCAAAGAGTGCTTACCCACCTGTTCAGAAACATGCACTAAATCCTGCAATTCTTTACACTCTATGCCCTCTGCCAAAGCATCCACTGTAGATCTTAGCTGAGAAAGGAGGAAATTCTGATACTTCAACATATGAAACTGGCAGTTCAAAGCTCTCATTGCTAAAGTAGAAGAGGTATACACCTTCTTACCCCATCTATTCAAAGCTCTAGCTTCCTTATCCAGAGGAACCGGATTCTTAACAACAGAGGCTCTAACACCCTTAGGCCCCTGACTAATAGTTTCTGGGTCTGCCCTACGACTCTTATACAGATATTTATGAGCCTCAGGCACCCTGTAATACCTGTCCGGTTTAACTGGGGCAGGAGGCACAGAATCTGGGTTAAGGGAAGCTTCCGAGAAAACATCTGAAACAACATCCAAAACCGGAGGTATAGCTAAGGGTCTATGCTGTGGTAAAAACAAGAACTCCCTAAGCCTCTTCCGGGAATCAGAGTAATCCTATCCCTCCCACTTAAAATGCTCCCTCATGGAATGCAGAGTTTCTGAAAATTAAAAATCCTCTGGAGGAGAAGCAGAAGGAGTGGAATCCTCTGCATCAGAATCAGAATAAGGAGGGAAATCTTGAATGTCCTCAGTAGAAGACTCTGAATCATCTGAGGCCTGCTCCAAACTTTCCAACTCTGGCTCCATCCTGGGCCTCTTATCAGGAGGGGGCATAGAACCTCTAATTAAAGTAATCACATCCTCTGCCATTTTAAGCATGTGCTTCTTAGGCACAGACCCTGAAGAACCAGAACTGACACCAGAGGAAGGCAAAACAGACCTGCCCTTAGAAGGAGCCTTAGAAACAGTAGCAGAAGGCCTAACCACCTTAGGCATAGAAGGGAGAATAGTAACCTGAGAGGCCCCTTCAGCCTGACCTGCCTCCTGAGAGGCCACATCTTGTAAAATCAAAGTTTCCCCCTGGGACTCAACAGAAACTTTAGCCGGATCCACCTGTTCAGCTGTAGCTTCTAAAGGTCCGGCATCCGAAACGGACGAATCATCCTGCCTAGGCTTTAAAGATTTGTCTTTGCGCTTCTTAGTAGAAGCGCGTCGGAACATCCGACGGCATATTATAATTACACCTCTTGCCAAAGACTAACCTAGCGCAATCTAACCTCCGTTTTATAGTGCGCTTATTAAACCTAGCACAAAACCGGCACCCGACTACGTCGTGCTCCGGCCCCAAACAAGGAATACAAAGCGAGTGGTAATCCCTATGCGGTATCTGTTTCCCACAAGAAATACAATTATTCACTTTTTCTGACATCCGGTAAGTAACTGAGGCAAGAAAAAACAAAAATATTCCCCAATGGGTACTTAGCCCAACTTGGTATCGGTCTGAAACTCCGAAAACAAAAAATTTCAGAACGCCGAACGGCACTTGCAACGCTGCTTCTGCATCGGACCATGCGGCAAAAAAGACTGAGGATATGACGTCGGTCATGCGCCTTTATACCCTGACGCTCTGATGTCAGATCTAGGCGCCCATGACCGACGTCAGCCTAATACTTTGGTATTCGGGCCGACCGAGGACAGCGGACTACCCATAAGTAAGGACTGCAGCAATGTGAGATGAAGAACATCTGTGTTCTGTGATCTATATCCATGTCTGTATCCGCTCTTTCACCTTCTCATACACTTTCAGATATGTACTCTTAGTGAGTTTTCCCCTGTTCCTAGGTTATTAATCTTTTCTTGCCATCTCTCTCTCCCTCTACTTTCATGTGTTCTCCTAAATTTGTTAACACCGCCTTAGTTTTCCCTTGGTTTACCTTATATTCTGATTTATTTCCAAAATCCCTCAATATTTTCCATAATTTTTCCAAAGTCTTTTCTGTTGCTCATCACAGTTAGAAGGGCATCATCTGTGTGTAGTGTTCTCTTCCACTCTGTTTTTTCATTTATATCTTTTTATTTCTCACATTCTTAATTTTCTGCTAATGGTTCTAAATACAATCCAAACAACAATGATGGGAGCATGCCTGTCTGGCATCTCATTCTATTTCAACCTTCCCTGATAGTCTCACTGTTATTTTAATTCTTGCCATTGCTCCCATGTATACTGCTTTTATCATATGCAGCCATTCACTTGGGAACCCCAATCTCTCTGTCAGTGTGCATAAATTTGATGAGTGTTCCCCCTCTTATACTCAGTCACTATCTTCCATCACAGACCAGATCCTGCATTCACTACATCTGATCTCAGTACTACAGTAGCTCTGCCAGAAGCCCCTACACCAGTTTACTGAGACATTTGTCATTGTTTTATAGCCTGTGGTCACTACATCTGACACTAGTATTGCATGAGCTCAATCAGAAAGCCCTACACCTACAAATTTATTGAGAATTTTGTCAGTGTTTAATGTAAACATATTTATCCTGATCAACCTTGCTGCAGATTATCTTTAATCAGTTAAATACATGCCTTATCTGTGATTGAAAGTCTCAGTGAAATGGTTAGTGCACTCTAAGGACCTCTAAGTTGGCCACTGCCCCCTTTTGTTTGACCAGTAAGCTATACTGCATATGCCAGTTACTTAGTCTCAGGAACTGGCAATCAACCTGTTTTACTTGTATATCTTTGCTAATTGCTTTGTTCTGGCTATAAACTGGTTGCTGTCAGTTGTAAATTGACCCGAGGGTGGGATCATCTCATTTCTTCTTGTTTTGTCTACATTATTATATTCCAGCCTTTAATATCACTCTATTCCTTACATTCCAGAGATTATACCAGGATAACTTACTTCTCTCCTTTTACAGAAAATAGCTCTCCCTTTACCCATCCACTTCCAGCTTTTGGAATCCATCACTGAATCTCCATCTGTAATGCAACTTCTTCTTTCCTTCTTCATTGCTACCTCCCAACCACCTGACATATATAAAATACAGTTTCCTGTACTTAATTATGCTACTCTTCAGCTTATCTATTCTTCTCCTCCTACTGTGCCATCTTTCATCCTACTATGACTCAATAATATCTCGCAACATCGCTCTGACTCCATCCTAACCATCTATCCATACTTCCTCTTTATTGTCTCCACACATTCCTCCAAACCTATTTAATATTGAGGCCTCACCTTTGTTCCAAATATTAATTGCAAGAATCCATTCCAAAAATCAGGTATGCTTGATTCATTACAGATTGCCTTTCCTAGCAAGGACTGATATCCGAGAATAAGCAAGGAGAAAGGAATAGGGGATCCCTGAATGAAAGACCAGCACTCAGAGTTTTTAGTGGAATCTAGAGCTGATGCTGCTGTTAAAAAGGGATGATTAGTAGGGCAAATAAATTATTGCATTATCACTATGGGAATCAATCAGAGGAGATTAGAAAGGATTGGGAAGAGGGACTAAATAAGCAATTCAAAAGAAACAATGGAGTATACACGTATGACTCCCAAATATACAGCAAAGTCTATGAAAATTTTTATTTATTTATTTATTGACATTTGGTGACCGGGGAAAATCCGGCTGGGTCACTAACCCATTTTTCAGTGGAGGCTCAGGTAGAAAAGCTTCAGCAATAAAAAGAAAATGTTAACATATATAAAAATAGAAATAAAAAGTTGTACAGTAAATTTGTGCATAGACTACAATAGAAATGGTGAAACAGTATTTACAATAAAAGTTGTGAATATGTTTAACTAAATACAAATATATTTACAAAGGGCAGAACAAGACATCTGTAAGGTAGATTATTAATATTTTAAGAGCATATTTATGGTGACTTAGGCTTTCTGCTTGGAAGTGAGTGTTTGCACAGGTAGCTTTATACCCCAAATAGACTCTAAAGAACGTTTCCCCAATCAGTATCAAATGTTGGAGGTGTGATGGGGAAGAAAGAGGTACCTGGGGATTTTTTGTTTTTGGTAGTGCAACGAGATGGCTGACTTAAAAATGAGAATTGTGGGAACAATACATGCTGAATAATGAATGCCATTTAGAAGAAGACAGGATTTGAATGAGCTATGTAATGTTTGCCTGACAATGACTGGATAACATTAAAAGTGATTTATAATGTTTGCAACTAAAAATATATCAATGTGATTTGTTTTCATTTCTATGATTGTATGACTGGTTACATCATAAGTGATAATTAATACAGATGTTTCTTGTTAAAAAAAAAAAGAAAACAGCCTTGACGTCTAGAAATAAAGTTCAAGCTATAAACCAGTTTATTTGCCCTGTATTAACTTACAGTTTCAGTTCAATTGGCTGTCCCCAAAAGGTATTGGATCATTTCACAGAAAAACAATAAAAATGATTCACGATTACCAAATTAAATATAAATATCATTGTAGACCAACTCAATAAATTCCATGCTCTGAAGACTGATTACATGAATAGATCTGCAGCTGTGGGACTGCATACATATCTGCTGACCTCATCTGCTCTAAACAATCTTGAAAGTTTTAAAACATGAGTAGATGAAGTCTAAGACGTCCACTCTGCTTAGTTTAGCAGAATCATTCAACTGGCAAGCAGGAGTGGAAATCAAACCAGAAATAGGCCAAATTTGCTATGGGAAAGGCACACTACTTCTTATAACTAAGTATGTCTACAACTGTCTAAAACTGATGCTTCCAACAACAAGTGCTTACAGAGAAGTTTGATAATGTAAAAAAACAGCATATTTAATGTTTATACAACCTGTAGACAATCTGGCAAAAGGATCAGCATGTAGAGGTTTTTTTTTAGAATTCTTTAAGGTATTTGAAATGGTGGATCACAGCATGCTACTGTTTATTGTTTGTACAATGAGCTTTTTTGAAATAAATGTAGAGTGGCTCTCTTCCAAATGCTAATTGAAGCTGTAGGCAATCAGAATTGCAGAAACTTGGTTACCTAGAGCTTGTGCACAGCTCTGCATCAGCTTCCAGCTGTGGCTTCTGGATACCACCAGACTGTGTTGGTTCTGAGTATAGTTTGCCCTCGTTTCCCATTAGATGAAGCATAGTCAGCAAAGTTCTGATACTGGTATACTTATCCCTATTTGGCCCTGGTTACGAACCTGCATTAAATCAAATGTTGTTAGATCAAGGTATAATGAATGAAAACACCTTCTGACAATGTCTTGAGGTTGCTCTTTTCTAGCACTACTGTGTGACCTTGGAGTTGGCATATACAAGTTAAGGGGTGTGGAGAGTCTTCCCCCTACATGGGGTAGGGGGGGGGTGCAAGAGGACTTTGCCCCTCTCTAAAAAAAGACTGGTTTTATGATCAGTGAAAGTGGTATTTAGATTTTTTCCATCTGAACAGCTTTCAAGTCAGAGTTGTTTGTTGGAATGAAATTAATCTAGCCTTTGAATTGCTTATGCTTAAGATTTGCTGATGTGTTATCACATGTCCCTTTTCTGCCGTAATCAGCCTACAGGGGCTGCTTGTGTTTCCATTAAAACAGTTGTAGTTTCTTCTTCTCTGGCTTTTGCATATCAGTTTCCAAACCTCAGTGCCCAGATTGAAGCACTTTCATAAACATGAAGTTGAAATTGTTATTTAGTTTGTTTTGTTATTGAACAGTGCTGCAGACAGGAAGAGGTAACCTTTTTTCTTCCTGCAGTCTTTTTGCTTTCTCCATGGTTATGTGACCATGGAACTATTTTATTTGAGTTAGGGGTTGAGTAAGTTTTACTCTGACTTTCATGTTCTTGTAGAAACAATACAGATTTCTTGATAACTGAAGCTGCAATCTTTCACAGACAAATTTATCTCTGAGGAAATAGAAATATGTACCTTTTTTATACAAGGCCGTATCCAACTATATATATATATATATATATATATATATATATATATATATATATATACATATGTGTATATATATGTGTGTATATATATATATATATATATATATATATATATATATATATACACACACACAGACATATATATATATATATATATATATATATATATATATATATATACATACATACATATATAAATTATTCTAGATTCAGTTAATTTTGACACAGACGTAATTATAACCCTAACTGGTGGGTCATTCTAGTAAGTTCCACAGTTTCAAATAAATTAAGTGTTATTTACAGAACAGCCATATAAAGCTAGAATCTCAAAGTAAAGTACACCATGTCTTGTACATTGTACAAAAATTGAAGCAGTGCATAAAGAAAGCTATGCAAATGGTCTGCCTGCAAAGCTCCTGGTTGGTTGATATCACAGTGTTTGAATGACAGTCCAGGCCACAGGTCCGTGTAAAGCCTTCAGTTACTGAACTGGTGTCCCTTCTCATGACAACAATTATCAGCTTTCATCTCTTGAGACAGTGAAGCAGACAATCCCTGCAGTAAATGCAGTGAAGGAATTTACTCTCAAAATAGGACATTTTATATTTTTTTAACTTAAGGCAATCCATGTTTCTTAAATAAGACGTTCATGAACTTTACCTGTAGAAAGTTATTGCTTTCAAGAGAGTATGTCACACATGTGCAGAAACTCATATGCGTACACGCGCACACACACACACACACACACACACACACACACACACACACACACACACACACACACACACACACACACCAAGCAATTGCAGCCACTTTATTGACTGCACACCTCAAATGTGGGTCTACTGTATGCACTCGAAACACAATAAATCTGAATCCAAATAGCGCGACACATAAAGAGTGAACAGAGAATACGTCGAATGTACTAAAGTGCAAAATTTAAAACCTTGAACCATCATAGTCAGCCAACCCACCACCCGCAACACACTACCTGCCCAAACACAATAAAAAAAACACATACATACACTAACCAAAGCCCTACTTCTAACCCTAAATTAAAGCACCAAAACTGTACTGCTAACCCTAAACTAAACCCCACATACACAACTATCTATGCACTATCCTTAACCCTCCCTAACCCTAAGCTCCGTAACTATCGCACACTTCCCTTACGGAGATATACCCAAACAGACTAAATATTCCACACACATACACTTAAAACCCTACACTAAACCTTACATACATTACCTACACAAAACCTTACATACACTACCTACCTATGCATTTACCTTAACCCCTCCCTAACCCTAAGGTCCGTAACTATCGCACACTTACCTTACGGAGCTATACCGCAGATGGGCCAACTATGCAAATTTGATATTTCCACTTTCGCGGTTTCATTCGTTCGACATATTCACAGGTCACTCTTTACATGTCGCGCTATTTGGATAAGGGTTTTTCAGCTTTTGAGCTCATAAAGTAGACCTCTCAATGTTTCATTCTGCTCAAGTGAATGGAAGAATGGATAAATAAATAAATTTCTGTCCATACTGACAGACACAAAGCACTGCAACTCCTACATTCATGGTAGAGTGCGCTTACACACACATACACTCACTCACAAATATATTAACTTTGTTGACTATGCACTGCTTAGATAGTGGTTGATCAAATGAGTGATTTGATACAAAAATGATAGCTGCTTTAACATATTTTAGCTCATTGCTGTCAGATGCAGTCTAAACCTTTACAAAACTTACTGCAAACCACACACACATGATCTTTGTATTGTAATTTCTGCTGGAGTCTCTTGTCTTAGTGCCTCTTTCTTTTACTTTTTCTTTTCCTGCCCACCAATCATGGCATTTTACTTTATTTTTCACATGGGAACCACTGCTTTTAAGAGTCCCTGTTAATGGAGAGAAAGGGTAATTGTAACTTCAGTACAAGATTTCAGTCTTGGTATATGAATGTCATGCCCAAATAAACATTGTTCTTTTTAGTGGACTCTCCCTCTGCATTCATTTCCCATTAGGAATGTCCGGTGTCCCGTGGGTATTGCTGATTCTCCAAGACCATTTTCCAAACAATAATAAATACTGGGGGTATGGGTTTATTTAACATTTACTTTTTTAACTAGCTAGGAAAGCTTTCACAAACCCTTTTCCGTCATAACTCAGACTAGATTGATTAAACTAAAATAAACTAAAATAGTTACATTAATTTAAATTTCTGCACCAACTAAAGTTGCAGCTCATATCAGTGGAAGTAAGATACATACTGAAAATGAATTAAAGAAGTACTGTACATGATGCAGTCTTGGAGGCTCAGGTGCACATTGGTTGTGTTAGGCATGTACAGCAACTAAAGATCTCAGCAGTGCTGAAGTAGAAGTTAAGGAAGTACAACATACAGTAAGAGTACAACAAATCATTTGGATACAATTAAATAATGACATACAACAAATGCAGTGGTATATGTTCTTTGAAATAGGTGGATTGGTATTTCTTATAGTCAGTTAGATCACTTGTAGCAATGGTTAACCAGGAAGGAGTTATGTTAATTTAGTGAGGAGTAAGTAAAGTATAAAGAAGCAGAGTAAGGATTAGGACAGTGGTCAGTATGGCAAGGATTAGGATAGAAGTGAGTAGAATAACAGGAGAAAAATGAGTAGTATAAATGATTAGGAGACAGACGGGTGAGAAGAGTAAAGATTATGAGAGAGATAAGTACAATAAAGATTTGGAGAAAGGAGAGTATGGTAATGATTCAGAGACAATTGAGTACAATAAGGATTATGAGAGGAGTGTTTATGGTAAGGATTAGGATAGTGGTCAGTACTATAAGGATTAGGAGAAAGATGATCAGAGTAATGATTAGGAGAAAGATGAGACAATTAAGAATTAGTTGTTAACAAAGCAGTTCCAAGTGGGTTGTATAATATTTATACATAAATGCTAGTTAGACCACAATGAGAAGCCTGAATGCGATAATGGAAACATGGCTGTAGCACAATCCACTTTTCCAACATTGATTATTGATAGTATACCTTGGCCTGCTATTTTATTGTCGTTTGTTATGGGGTAAGAAGACTTGTTAATAAACAAGCCCCTATATGTTGTGTTATTTCACCTTTATGTATTCAGAATTTTTTAAGTTATTTATTTTATTTTGTTATGTTGACCTAGACTCATACCTCTCAACTGTCAACTTTTTTCATAAAGTCCAGAATTTTGCCTAATATTTTTGGTCTGTTCCTCATAAAATTTCTGTTTTTTTCTGGCAAATCACTGGGATGTTCTGAGGATTAAAGTCAATGAATACTTAACACACATTTGAGTTTCAGACTTGACATCCTTCAGAAAATGCACGCTAACACAAATCTCATTATTCTAGCAACTTTCTAAGTTTATAAGAGCAGCATTTAAAATGTACCCCTATTTGGGGTCTTTGTCCCCATTATGTAAATGCGCTAAGAGGTTGAAAGGTATGGACTCTGGGCAAAGCCATCTTTCAGAGGGAACACAACTTAAAAAGCTCCAAATGGAATATAATATATCAAATGTCTACATTAACATTACAAAAGGAAGTTAAAGCAGCTGAAAATATGAACAAGATATTTATATAACTCTATTACATGTTGTGGTGTCATGATATTTTAAAAATAGATGACTTTCTTAGTTTTGGAAAAAGACATCTTGTACAACAAAAAATGAGAAAACTGTAGCTACAGAATACAATCCTCTGTCTGTTGTTTCTAAGCTATCAACAAACAAACGCATAAAACAAATATATTAATTTATTTGTTGTTAGTCACTAACAAGAACTGTACTTGACACTGTATTAGTCTCTGTTATTACTTGACGTGCCAAGTACCTACATCTTGTAAACAAACTGCTCAAAAAGGAGAAAATACTTGATGCAAGTTTGAGAGACATTACATGAGAGGGGAAAATTCATTACTCAAACTCACACCTTGGGCAAACTTGTAGAAATAATTCAATAGCATCCTGAAATGATTACCGATTGTTGAGTTATTGAAGTCAGATTATTCCAGTAAGAAGGAACTGCATTTCATCTGTTCATGGTTATGCGTTGCAGCCAAGTTCTGTAATGACCTCATGAACAACCACTGCCGTATAACGATGTTACTAGGCAGGTGGAGGGGATAGATGCAGATTGCCATCTTTTTTCGGTATCACAAATGTACTTTATGAGATATTTTAGAGCCAGACCATGATGAAAAGAAGCCAGAAAGCCTGAATCGAATCGTGCTACTCTATTTAAGCGGACACCGACTTCTGGTAGATATTGTTTTTTACGATCATCATGAACCAAGAAACCATACAATAATGAAGTCATCAGCTTGAATATAGTGACAAAAATATTGCTACAGTTTGTGTACTTGCCTGCACAGAGTGCTTCAGCGCTCATGTTTTACTAAAAAAAAAAAAAGAAGAAAAAATGCTTACTTTTTACGGTAGCAATCTAGCAAACACTTGCTACAGTTTACACCCTGCCTTCACAGAGCAATACATTACATTTCAGTTTAAAAAAGAAGAAAAAATACTTTTGTTTTTACTTTTAAACTGTAGCAAAGTGCTAGCAACAGTTAAGACCACGCAGAGGGTGCTACGGCACTGAGGTTTGTCTGCAAATTCTTTCACGTTCGGCTTTTTCCCGCAAATGCAATACTGGCTATTAAATACCGGTATTGCATTAAAAAGCAATTGGAATCATTGGATCGCGTCTGGGACTGTCATACATATGTTTTAACTGTCCAGTTTTTGCAGAATGTCCAGAGTTTTGCCTATATTTTTGGTCAGTTCCTCATAAATTTTGTGTTTTTATGGCAAATCACAGAGGACTGAAGCCACTAAATAATGACATATAGCTGCATTTCATATTTCATAGCTTTCAGAAAAAAATGCACGCAAACAAAAATTGATATTCCAGCAGTTTTCAACTTATATAAGCAATATTTAAAATATGTCCCTATATAGGAACTAGAGCGACAGTCTTTCGGTTTCTAGAGGGAAAACAAAACTGGAATGGTAGGATATTAAGGTGGGTGGGATTATTATAACCTCATTCATGATGTCACAAAAAGGGAGGTGATTAGCTAAGTGGGGGCAGTGTTTTCAGCTTCGGTCCGAGATAGAAATGTAGTTTTAGTAACGAGATAGTGTCCCTTTAAGCTAATAAGCATTCAAATGTTCGGTTTGGTTCTGTCATTTTCCACTATATTTTCCATGGGTCTATATTAAATCAGCGAACACTTAAAAAAGCGAATGATGATTTATCAACCCCATGTAAGCGTAAGCTTACAATCCCGAACACTCAAAACAGCTATTTTTTTCCCAGGGAAAAAAAAATCACTGTTCCACAAAAATAAATAAATAAATAAATAAAAATAAAAACTTCAAAACATTACATAAAGTGGGGGGCCCCACACCCTGCTGTGCCCCCCTACTTAAATATACCAACTCCAAGATCGCACTACAGTGACGAAAACAACAAAGTAATGGAGGCGGCCAAGCGACTTCTTTCCCAAGGAAAGAAATTGCTTATATGACATTTCCCTATTTTGCTGTTTTGTGCTTTCAAGTTCGATCAAGACGCATTCAAAGGATTGCGTCTTCGTTTATATAATAGGAACCCTTTTCCACTATGTGTGCACTTTTCTATTTGTGTTTTGATTCCTAGGTTTACATCTGAAAAAAATATTTTTTTTGCTAATATGGTGAATTTAGTATACTTTTTTTGTATCTCTTTATATGCTGCTGCTGTTCTGCATTTCTAAAACTGAAAATCACAAATATATTATTTTTTTATTCAGAATGATATTCTATTTCCTCCTCTACATTTGCACTATTGTTTCTTCTTCAATATCACTATAAATTTCATGCCTTTCTATCAGAAGCATGTTGTGACGACTGTGTCCTGGCCCAGCAATCAAGAAGCCTCAATCCTCCCCACTAACACCAGGAAGGTCGTCTCATAGAAGAGAAAAGTATAACTAATACACACAGTAAAGTACAATTTCCCTTAAGTGCACACAGAGATCACAGTTAGTCTGGGGCTGGTTGCTCCCTTGCTCACCAGGTCCCCAGTAAGACTCCCCACTGGCACAGCTATAGAGTCCAGGTCTCAGCCTAGCTGGGCAAGCTAAAACCTCCAGTATTCATACTGCATCATCTTGACACCTGGTCTGAGTTCTCAGGCCACACACTGCATTATTTATCAATCTAACACCTGCTCAAAAACTTACAACAACAGAAGACATTTCACATGTATACTCTAGCAGAAACCAGAGCAGTAAAGCACCATCCACATGTAAATTCTGATCATAAACTCTAGCCTTAAAATAATGGGCATGAAACCTTCATCCAGACTCACTGGAGCAGAATTCTAACATGAAAGGGTCACAACATACTTCACTGGGTCAGTAGAGTGCAAAGTTGTCACATACCTACCATCACTACCTTGATCTTGCAAAAGCCTTTGACACAACACCCCACTCGGGCATCATAGACAAACTCACCAGCTTAAATGTAAACCCATATATCACAAGATGGGTTGCAAACTGGCTCAAGGACAGAACCCACAGGGTCAGAGTTGCTGGAGCTATGTCAGACTCTAAGCCAGTCACAAGCGGTGTCCCACAGGGCTCAGTCCTGGGACCCCTCTTGTTCGGCATTTATTTTTCCGAGGTACAGGCAAACATAGGAGGATTGTGGCTGACAAAGTTCACAGATGACTGCAAACTGGGCGCCATAATTGATACTCCAGCGGACACAAACATCCTTCAGAGAGGCCTCATAGAAACGGATAATTGGTGCCAGAGCCATGGCCTTAAGCTGAACGCAAAAAATGTATAGTCATACCCTTTGGGAAAAACAAGGTACCGACAAATTACCACATAGGTGGTAATCCATTAAGTATGGAAGAGGTAATCAGGGACCTAGGGACCCAGGTTGACAGTAACCTCTCATTTGACACTCACATTGCCAAAGTGGTTAGGAAAACCTTCTATATTGCCCACCTTATCATGAAGGGTTTCACATCTAGATCAAGAGAGGTCATTGTGCCCCTGTACTCTTCTCTTATCAGGCCAATGATTGAGTACAATTCCCCATTTGAGTTGTATCTCACCCGACACTTGCAGCAGTTGGAAAGACCCCAAAAGTTCCTCACCAAGAGGATAAAGGGTCTTAAACATATGTCATATGCTGCCCGACTGAAAAAACTCCAGCTCTATTCAGTCGCATACCACCTACTCAGAGGTGATCTGTGCCTGACGTACAAGGCCATGTCCACTCCGGAATTAATGGACATGCTCCACCTCAGTAAATCCAAATCCATCAGAGCTACGAGAGCAAGAGACTTAAACCTCAACACAGAAATAAATAGGACGTGCTGGAGGGACAGATTCATAACCCAGAGGCTCCCTACACTCTGGAACAGAATCCCAGTCCATGTTAGGCAGAGCCCCTCACTGACTCTATTCAAGAGAAATCTTGACGAGTGGATGGGAGATCGTAGGTTTACCCCGGGGGTCACCTCTGTGTCATTGCCAGACAGAGGCACAGTAAACTAAACCCTAAAAGGGCATAGTATTCTCATCCTAAGGGGTGGTGAAAGCCACACACACTCTGGCTAGGCTTATAAATGCCCTAGGGCAGATAGCCTAGTACGAACCTATGAACCTATATTTTGCAATTCCACATTTCACAGTATTCTTTTACACTCAAGAAAACATGCCTGTATTTTACATTTATTTATACATGCCAGAATTATATATCAAATTCTATTTGACTAGGCTGGCAGCCTTCGCCCATCTCTCCCCAATCATCACATCTCTTCTACCCCAGGGAACTCAAGCAAGTTTTTCAAGTGCCCCTTGAGAAACATCACTTGAGAGTGTCAGGTCTATCTGGGTGTACCTCACCCCATTCCCTGTCTTGACAGCCGATCTGCATTGGCATTGCTACCCCCACTGTGGTGCTGCACATATCATATGCTTGCAACCCCAGACTCCATCTTAGCAACTTGGCATTTTGCTGACTGGCACTGTTTAACCATGTCAGAGGGTTGTGATCTGTCATCACAGTGAATCTTCTTCCATACAGATACGGGTGAAGTTTTTGTAGTGCCCATACTATGGCTAGACATTCCTTTTCTACCACTGCATAGCATTACTCCCTGGGTTGGAGCCTATGACTGAGATAAACCACTGGGTGCTCTTCTCCTTCTGAAGAAATCTGGCTAAGTACAGCCCCCACCCTACAGTTTGAAGCACCCACCTGCACAACAAAGTCTTTGCTGTAGTCTGCACTGGCTAACACAGGGGGTCCTCCCAAAGCTTCCTTAAGCTTCTAAAATGCCTACTCACATGCTGGGGTCCACACACTACCTTATCTGGCCTGTTCTTCCTTGTCAAGTCAGTGAGGGGAGCGGCTATGGTACTATAATTGGGAACGACCTTTCTGTAGTACCCTGCTGTCACTAAGAATGCCCTCACCTGCTTTTTGGTAACAGGTGCAGGCTATGTCTGAATTTGGCAGGTTTGGTTTCCACTTTGGCAGGTTCTGGCCTTATCTTACCACTCCCCACTCTATGTCCTAATTAGGAGACTTCTGCCATACCCACCTGACATCTGCTCAGTTTAATGGTCAACCCTGCCCTCTGTAGTCTGCCCAGCACCTCCCTGACATGCCGAAGGTGCTCTTGCCAGGAATGGCTGTAGATAGCAATATCAGCCATGTAAGCAAGGGCAAACCCTCCTGCTCCTGCTAAGATATGATCTACCAGCCTCTGGAAAGTCATTGCGGCATTCTTCATCCCACAGGGCATCTTTGTGAACTCATACAAGCCAAAAGGAGTCATAAAGGCTGACTTCTCTCTAGCACTGGGAGTCAAGGGCACCTGCCAGTAACCCTTGGTAAGATCACTGGCTGTAAGATACTTAGCCCCACCCAACTGCTATAGTGCCTCATCTGTCCTAGGCATGGGGTAAGCATCCAATTCTGTGTGACTATTTGTAATCCACACAGAACCTGGTGATGCCATCCTTCTTTGGCACCAACACCACTGGTGAGGCCCAGGGACTGTTGGACTCTTGAATCACCCCTAGTTCCAACATCTCCTGTACCTCTTACCTCAGAGTCTGTTTGACTCTCTTAGGCACCCTATAAGGGGCTTGCCTGATAGGCCTTTGGGGTCCTGTATCCACCTGGTGCTGCAACAGGTGGGTGCTCCCTGGTTTCCCGGTGAACATGCCTCCAAAATCCTGCAACACTGCTCAGATTTCTCAAATCTGGGTATGAGATAGCTGCTGGGACACTGCTACCCCTTCCACCGAGGTGTCAGCCCGAGTCTCACTGAGGAGATCAGTCACAAGATCTCTCTCAGACTCCTCCTGCAATCCACTGCAAATGCTCAGCACAAGGGCCTCCCTATCATGGTAAGGTTTCATCATGTTAACATGATACAATATGTGCCCCTGCCGTCTGCCTAGCACTTCTACCATGTAGTTAACATCATTTACCTTTCTTACCGCCTTGTAGGGTCGCTCCCAAGCTGCTTGCAACTTGTTGTGTCTGACAGGAATGAGAACCACCACCTGCTGCCCTACAGCATACTCTCTAGCTTGAGGATTCCTGTCATACCACACCTTTTTCTGTTGTTGGGCTTTTGCCAGGTTCTCCTGGGCCAGGCCCATGTGTTCCCTGAGCCTTGTCCTGAGATTCAGGACATATGCCACAACAGACCCCTTGTGAGACTCACACTCACCTTCCCACTCATATCAAATTAAATCTAGGGGTCCCCTCACCTTATGCCCGTACAGCAACTCAAAGGGTTAAAAACCTGTGGATTCCTGGAGAACCTCTCTGTAAGCAAACAACAGATGGGGCAAATATTTGTCCCATTCCCTCTTAAACTGATCTGCAAATGCCCGTAGCATGGACTTGATTGTAGAGTTTAACCTCTCAGCAAGACCATTAGTCTGGGGATGGTAGGGGGTGGTCTTCATGTGCTTCACCCCATAGGATTTCCACAGAAATGCCAGCAGGTCTGACATAAAATTGGCACCTCTGTCAAACAGTATATCCTTTGGGAAACCTACCCTGCTGAAAATCTCTAGCAAAGCACTTGCCACCTTCTCGGCCTCAATGGAGGACAAAGCCACTGTCTCAGGGTATCATGTAGCATAATCTACAATCACTAGGATATACTTTTTCCCTGTCAAACTTGGGATACTCAGAGGACCCACAATATCCACAGCTACCCTCTGAAATGGCTCCTCAATCACAGGCAAGAGCATCAAAGGAGCTCTCACCTTGTCTCCTGCCTTACCTACCTTTTGGCACTGCTCACAGGTCCTTTAGTACCCTGTTACATCTCTGGAAATTGCAGGCCAATAGAAGTTTTGCATAATATGCCTCTTTGTACGTTTTATGCCCATATGACCTGCAAAGGGAATATCATGGGCTATGGCTAGAAGCACCAGACAGTAGGCTCTAGGCACTACCAACTGCTGTCCTCTCTCACCTTCTAGCCCTCCCTCAGGGGTCCACTCTCTGCACAGTAACCCTTTGTTCCAGTATACAGATTCCCCCTTCCCTTGAGAATCAGGTGCCTCCCTAGCTACCTGCCTCAGGCCTTGCAATGTAGGGTCTGAGAGCTGAGCCTGTCTCAAGTCTCTTCTTGTACCCCTTACCAGCTCCCCTTCCACTGGAAGTCTGGCATCCTCTAACAGTGGTGCCTCACTGTCAGCCTGGGTACTACTACTCACCTCTACCTTTGCAGTTACCCTGTCCAACGGAATATCAGTGCCCACAAGCAGCTGTGGCTCACATTCAGTCTCACTACTACAGCGAAGCTCTCTCCCTGAAGTAACCACCTCAGCAGTCCTGGCTGCAAGTATGCAGTCTGTCTGGGTCTCCCCCAGGCTACCAGACCCACATGCTTGTCTCCTAGCCTCACTGCATATAACTGCATAAATACATAGTACTGCCTCATCCAAATCCTTCCCTCTCAGGACATCTGCAGGATGGTAGTTCCATACCCCCTGTTGTCTCTAGACAACGCACTGTTGACATTTTGTCTTTCCCACTTACTGGCTCCCCCACCTTTGGTTCCTCACCTTGCCTCTGTGGACATCTGTATGCCACATGGCCCGGCTGGTTGCATTCAAAACATTTAACCCTAGCTCCTGGACATGTACCTGGACTAGTGGCTTCCCCTGCTACTGGCAGATTCTGTTGGGGCAGTCTGTGCTGCCTACCATGGGTTCCTTTAGTCCCATGAGCTGTACTGGGGGTCCATTTCCTGTGAATGGCTGCCCTGCTTGCTAGGTATAGGTATCCCTTCTTCCCAAACTCCTCTGAAGTAGCACATTATTTATCAGCTCACCAGATCCTCATGTCCTCAGGCAAAGTGCTAAGGGCTTATTCCCTTACCAAAAGGTCTGCCAGCCCTTCAAAAGTGGTGACCTGACATCCAGTCACCCAGCTATGAAAATAAGCGCTCAGTTCAGCAACATATTCACATACATTTTCATCTGCCTTGCGTCTATGCTCACAAAACTTTTTCCTATACATTTCAGGTGTTAGCTTAAAACATTCCAACAAGTGTCTTTTTACAGCAGTATAATCAAAACAGTCAGTGTCATGCATTTTTGCTAAAGAAGTTACAGCTTTACCATGGAGTAAGGGGGTCGGGAACCATACCCACAGCCCTTGGTCAACTTCATACTGTTTACATACCTACTCAAACATATGAATGAAGCTATCAAAATTATCCCCCTCTTTAAACTGTGGAAGAAATTTACTGACTTTTTGTGCTTCTGGGGTTCTTTTACACTCAAGAAAACATGCCCGTATTTTACATTTATTTACAAATGCCAGAATTATATATCAAATTCTATTTGACTAGACTGGCAGCCTTTGCCCATCTCTCCCCAATCATCACACATGTTAATAATTACACTTCACACATCTATTATATATTTTATTTTATTTATTCATTTTTATTTTACATTTGTTGACCGGGCTAGTCCAACTGGATATATGTCCACTTTCAATGGAGGCCCAGGGAGAAAAGCTCCAAGAAACAAAATAAACACACTATCATATATAATATAAGACATTTAGAAATACAGTTGAATGTGCAGATAATCATCCTGTACATTGCATTTTGTTACATTTCTGTAAGCAGAATCATGATACATTTCAGCTATGGTTAGCCATGCAAATATTTTGCTAACAATATAGTATAAAAGAAATACTTTTGTTTTATTTGACTTAAAAAAGTAACTAGGTTATACACTCTCTTAGAAGTTAACAGACAAGTAACTAGTTTGTACAGTAATGGCAATACTGCCTTGAGAAATTAGGGGTAGTTAATCTGGGTTAGAACAAGGGCATAACCATTGTGATTTAAGGTATGGCTTCACTTTGGTTTTAAATAATGCTATAGAGTTAATGGTGGATAGGTCCTTTGGGAGGGAGTTCCAGATTTTTCCAACTGTGTTGGCAAACAAGGAGTCACCTGCCAAGTTGTTAGCTTTGCCTATTTGTACAAGTGGTTTATTTGCTGAGCATAGGGTCTTGAGGTTGTTATAGGGGGTGATTAATTTAGTAAGTATAGGTATGTTAGTAGGTTGGTAGAGGATCTTGTGGGCAACTGTTAATTGATTAAATAGTATTATATTTGGCAGTTCTAGCCATCCTAGCTGTTTAAGATTATCACAATGGTGGGCTCTAAAGGCAGATCCAGTTGCAAATCTAGCAGTTATTATAGGATCTTACTAGTTTATTGATGTTGTTTTTACATAGTTTTGTATATATAGGTGAGGCACAGAGGAGGGTAGAGATTAAGTGGGTACGGGCAATGGTGGTTCTGGCTAGTGGTGAAAAAAGGATTTAATCCTATATATGGATCCTAGATTTTGTTGACTGTTTTTATAGTACTATTAATATGAGAATCAAAGGTGAGGTTGTTGTCAATAAGAACCCCAAGAAGTTTAGCAGTACAATCAGGGGATATAATAATGCCACTGCTTGATGTGACAGTAAAAGTAAGTGGGGAGGCCCGACGTATGGGAGTGAATAGTAGCAATTTTGTTTTTATGGGATATAAAAATGCAGTTACAATAGGTCTATGCTGAATCTTTAAAATTCACTGTAAAACCATTATTTTTTTAAGGAGTTTTTCCCTCCTTACCTGTGTCATGGGGAAGGGGTTGCACCGTCTTACCTTTTTGCTTATATATACTGACTACAGGATTGCCGCTGCTTGGAGCAAGGAAAATGATATGAGGTAGTACACTCCAAGATTTTGTATATATCCCCAATATTCAAACTTTCAGTCTCACTGTGATGAGGATCACAACCGTGGCCCTTCAGATTTCAACAGGAACCTACATAAGACTACCTAAATCTAGCTGGAACTTTCCAGCCTTGCACATCTCCTTCCATTATAGTAAGGTACCACTATTTCTCCCAAGAACCAGCTTCTATTCCTACAGGCTAATACATCTTAATCCATTCTGTTTTCCCTGCTACTTGACTAGCATTGCATCTCAGAACCATAATTTGCCTTTTAGTTGATGAACTCATACAGGAGCTCCATATAGTTTATTCTAGCTGAGCTAGGCTTGTCCATATGGGCTACTGATCCACCAAGCATTCTTAAGCCAACACTTCGTCCATGTATGGAACAAGCAGTGAGTCATGTTATCCCTGTTAATTTCTTTATATTTGTCACCTGGATTATATTTGTTGTCTGTGGTACTTTTACTAAGTTATTTGCATGAGAGTTCTAACTACTCTACTCTTCTTTTTTGCTCTCCCCACCATTGTCCGGCACTCTACCCAGTGCCCCACAGCCATCATCAGGTCTATCAGCCACCTTACATACTTCCCCAGGGCTGGCGGAGGAGATTAAGGGCATCCTTGGAGGGAGGGTTTTTTCTTTATGACCTAGCTATTCCTCTCCACCACCCCAGCAATCACCTTCCCTTAGGGAGCATCATTGGTAAAAGACCTCCATACCAAGATGGGCCCACCCATCCATCCCTGCCTGTGCCTCAGACACCTGAGATGCTAACTAAACCCAGGTCACATTGCCCATAGTTAGAGCTTTATCCCTCTATGACACAGCACTGGCTACCAAGTCCTTTTCTCTTTGTCAGTGATAGGCATGAGTAATGACAGATTCTTAAACTGCTCTGCCATTACTATCTCCCAAGGGGACATGTACCTCCACATGTTGAGTTCCCTTGGATATACAAGATGTGCTGTGAGAATGTAAGATCAACAGTCTCAAACTCCAGTGGGTAGTACTTAGTGCTTCTACTACATGTCACCTTTATGGACAGCCAGAGCCACCTTCCCCATATGGATTAGCCAACAGCAGCCACTCACCCCTATCTTCTCCAGGCAGATGCTACTCTAACTTGGGTCATCTGACATGTATTTAGAGCTTTATCCCTCTACGCCATGGAGCTGTCAAGTTTTGGTGTTAGAAATTCTTTAATGAAGGCATTTAGTAAGAAGAAGAAATTTGCATGCAAGGTAACACGGAATGTAAAGATACTTTCAGCTGAGGATTGGAAAGGACTGAAGAAAAATATAAAAAGCAAGAGGAGTTGAGAAAATACTGAAGGAAATGAAAGAAAATATTTTTCCTTGTGAAGTAATTTGGTTTATTTATAAATGTTATATATGTTATAAAATAACATGGGAGCATACTTCTTTGCTCAATAATTTCTGGTCAAAGCCAAAAATAATTGAGGGACAGAGGTTCTTCTTCCATTAGCCCTTCCAAATTCTCCATAACCTATATTTGTAAAAGTTTTGTTAATCATTACTAAATTACTGAGTAGACTATATACAGGGGAAATGGTGATTACAATAGTGAATGGCTGTTTTAGGAAAATGTTAACATTTATATTACAGTAAGAGAGGCTGCCTTCTGAGCACAGTTATTTTGGGTTTACTTACAAATACAGTTAATTGAAACAGAAAGGAAAAAAATGAAAGATAATAATGGGAAATATATACAGTAGAGTTAGGATGAAAGCTTAGTTAAGCAGGTGTTTTTTTTTTTTGGCTGATAGTTAATGATGTGAAATGTATATCCTTTACCAAAGATATGGTGTGTTGCATACTGAGTAATATACAGCAACAACTATGGAACAGACATCCCATCCACATAAAACAAAGTTTATCCCTGTCCATTTTCAAGCGCAATTTAGATCTATGGATGGGAACCAGAAAATTTAACTTGACCTGTCCCCTGTACTACTAATGGACAGATGCAGCTCCTAAATGCTTTATCCCATGCATGGATCCCCACAGATTATCTATGGTATGATCCCAGTTATTATTATTAGGGTTAATATATACGTATCGCCCATGGGATGGGTAAGGCCAATCGATAACCTAAAGGGATAGGTTATTTCAAGCACAAAAAGGGAAACTGTCTTGGCTTAAAATGGCCTGCAAGGCACTAACCTACTACTTACCTATGAACCTATGAAATAAAATGTGAAAAGAATGAGGAACTGAGTATAAAGGTAAGGGTGGCAAAAAAATATTTTTTCAGGAAAGAATTGTGTACTTTATGAATTACATTTGGCAGTAAGCATTAAGAAAGGCATTCTTGTGAAGATTAACGGTAGTATTCATGCACTTTGGTGACAGTGGGGCAGAGCTAGTTTGTAATAAACCTGTTTATTCATTTGTTGTTTGGTAACCATGGCAAAACACTGATCCTTGTGCACCATTTTCAGATTTATC
Organism: Protopterus annectens; assembly: GCF_019279795.1. NCBI lineage: Eukaryota > Metazoa > Chordata > Ceratodontiformes > Protopteridae > Protopterus > Protopterus annectens. The sequence goes on along the minus strand of NC_056735.1, from coordinate 34,557,130 downwards.
CAAAGGTCACACTGCAACCAATAAGAAACATTGCAGATTTCATCCTAAAGTCACAGTACAACCAATAAGAAACACTGCAGATTTATCCTAAGGTCACAGTGCAGCCAATACAAAACATTGCAGATTTATCCTAAGGTCGCAATGCAACCAATAAGAAACATTGCAGATTTCATCCTAAGGTCACAGTGCAACCAATAAGAAACATTGCAGATTTCATCCTAACATCACAATGCAACCAATAAGAAACACTGCAGATTTATCCTAAGGTCACAGTGCAATGAAATAAGAAACACTGCAGATTTATCCTAAAATCACAGTGGAACCAATAAGAAACATTGCAGATTTCATCATAAGGTCACAGTCCAACCAGTAAGAAACATTGCAGATTTATCCTAAGGTCTCAGTGCAGCCAATAAGAAACATTGCAGATTTATCCTAAGGTCACAGTGCAACCAATAACAAACATTGCAGATTTCATCCTAAGGTCACAGTGCAACCAATAAGAAACATTGCAGATTTCATCCTAAGGTCACAGTGCAACCAATAAGAAACATTGCAGATTTCATCCTAACATCACAATGCAACTAATAAGAAACATTGCAGATTTATCCTAAGGTCACAGTGCAATGAAATAAGAAACACTGCAGATTTATCCTAAGGTCACAGTGCAACCAATAAGAAACATTGCAGATTTCATCATAAGGTCACAGTGCAACCAATAAGAAACATTGCAGATTTATCCTAAGGTCACAGTGCAGCCAATAAGAAACATTGCAGATTTATCCTAAGGTCACAGTGCAACCAATAACAAACATTGCAGATTTCATCCTAAGGTCACAGTGCAACCAATAAGAAACATTGCAGATTTATCCTAAGGCCACAATGCAACCAATAAGAAACATTGCAAATTTTGCAAAGAATATGCAGTTGGGATTCAATATATTGCAAGGTCTGCATGACAGATGTAGCTAGATGATCATTCACAAAATAAGACAACAACACTCTCATTGTTACTATTTACAACATGTAGGCTTACTTCAGTTATAGTAACAAGGGAGCAGAAAGGAGGCTAGTAAAGGAGGAAGATTCAAAACTGGTGTGAAATGAGTCAAGACGGGTAGGGGCATAGTGTGGGATGCAGTAGGTTACCAAGTAACAGAAGAGGCAAAAGGCAGTAAAACATAATGATACCAGGCAGTTATATACGTGATCCAGAAACAGGGTAGAGAGCCTTCACTCCCAGGCTCATATCAACCAATATCAGTCCTCAATCCTGACTATAAGGTATTTGCAGGAATACTTGTAGACAGGTTATAATGATACTTCCTAGAGCTATTAGCTTGGACCAAAATGGGTTTCTACGTGGGAGACAAACATTTGATAATATAGTTAGAACACATAAGCTACAGAAAAGAATACAAGAAGAGGTGAGCCAGCTGATGATTTTATTGTTAGATGCAGAAAAGGCATCTGATAGGGTGAGATGGAGTTTCCTATGTAAGGTATTAAAAAGTATGAGAGTCCCTGTAATATCTTACGGCTTTTACAACCATATCAAAATGGAAAAGCTACAATTAAACTTAATGGCAGATTATCCCAGGAAATGGGAATAAAGAGAGGAATGCAACAGGGATACCTGCTCTTGCCTTTACTATCTGCTATGTATTCGGAGCCTCTGACATAGAGAATCAAACAGCTAGGGATAGTACGTACACCACGGCAAGGGGAGAACCATAACATGGACTCACCTGGAAAAGATGTAATTCTGTACCTTTAGGAACCAGAAAAAGAGCTTGCACTTATATTTAAAACTCTGAGAAAGTTTGCGGACCTCTCTGGCTATAAAATTAATAAGGAGACATTGAAGGCTTTCTGCACTCAATACTAGCCAACCTATAATTTTGTCCAGCAATATCCAAATATTAAAGGTTATGGCTATCCAACAACCCAGATCTCTCTCCTCAGGAAATGTGCAATGAAGTGAAGGAAAACATTTAGAGAAACTAAAGGCATGGAACACTTTACAAATGGATATAGACCAAACAGTCCAAGCTATTAAAATGACTATAGCCCCCTTCAGATTTTTGTATGCTGCCCAGGCATTTGAGTATGACATGGGCCAGAAATATTGGAAATGGTTAGAGAAATTGGCAAATACTGTTGGGGACAAGCCAACTTCAGAGTGAGGTGGCAGAAATTAATAGTCCCATTAAAGGCCGGAGGACGAGGAGTACCCTGCATTAGGCACTACTATAGGGTGGCTAGCATTAAAAAGTTGTACTGCTCACTGAGTCCAGATTATGACTCTAAATGGAAACAAATGCTTCTACAAAGTCAAAGAAACAGAACCGGCAGAGACCAGAAATGTTCATTGTTGATAACTGAGAGGGGAAAATAAGAGGCAGTATGAAGAAAAAACATGGAGGAAATATACTATGGAGTTACTTAAAGGCCCCAAACTACAGTTCTGGGAATTAGTTTGCACCTATATGAGAGGTACAGACGTAACCTACACTTAACCTTACAGGACTGAGAAACTGGCGAGTCTATAGAGGAAAGATCAAATATTGGGAGCAGTTGAAAGAAAGTGATAGAAGGATAACATGGGAATAATTGAAAAGGGAACTACAGTTACAGAGAGGAGACTTACTAAAATATAAGGGGATTTACTATAGACTAGCCCGGTAAACAAATGTAAAATAAAAAAAAATAAATATATATATATATGGTCTCTTCTCAGTTCATCTTAAAATTAAAATACCGACAATGGATTAACCGGAAAACGAGAATACGAAAGTCACCACGCCACCAGAGATCGACGAGAAGAGGAACGGCAGAAGACAGAAGACGAAGACGAAGAGACTGAGTGGTAGGGGTGAGGTGCGAAAGTAAGGGTGCTGCTGCTGTTTGGTAGGGGGTAGGGTTAGGGGAGGATAAGTAGGCCGGTTTAGTGAGGGTTGAGTTAAAGCAGTGTAGTAAGGGCGTAATGTTGGTGTTTGTAGGTAGGTGATAGGAGCAGTTAGTAGGAGAGTTAGGTTAGGTGAGTGCAATGTAAGTGTGTGTAGGTGTTGGTGTTTTGTAGTGTGTGGGCGTGTGAGTTAGGGTAGGGTTGTTGTGTGGGTGAGTGTGCTAGGGCGAGGACCTTAGGGGTTTGTAAGTGGTTGTGGTTGTGGTTGTTGTGTGGGGTTGTGGTTTTGGTTGTGTTGTTTTGTGTGTGTTTGTTGTGTGTGTTTGTTGTTTAGGGATGTGTTTTGTGTGTGTTGTGTTGTTGGTTGTAGATTGTCGTGTTTGTTGCGTTTGTTGTGTGTGTCTTGGTCGTTTCGGGGTTCAAGTTAATTGTTTTTTTTGTCGTGGTTCGGGTTAATTTCGTTTAAAATGTCGATATATATATATATATATATATATATATATATATACATATAAATATAAAATATGTATATTTATTTCTACATCCTGAAACAGAGTTAAAGAGGAGAACAAAATAAAGACTGGACACATTAAAACTTATGCTAGAAGCTAGAGGAGAACATGCATGTAATAAAGGGATATAATAAGCCACTCTACCTGGCAATAATACAGGACAGATACATTGATAAACACAGAATAAGGGAGGGATGGGTGACATTTTTGGATGCTGAAATACCAATAAAGGATGGGGACAGATTTGTTTAATGCCTAGGTATGTGACTAAATCATGAAGATTTTGTATTTTTGCATGCAATGCCTGCACATATACTTTTATATCCCACAGAGACTGAAAAGAAGGTTCCCAGACATAACTGATAAGATTTTGGAGATACCAGCCAGACCACCAGGGAACCTAGAAATATATTTTTTTGGGAGTGTCCAGAGCTTTCAGAATTTAAGCAGGACCTGCAAAATGTATGGCAAGAGATAAGTGGACCACGAGAAAGGTTAGAGGAGGGAACTTGCCTATTAAATTGCATTAAGACAGAGGATGTGTCTCATCTAGCAATAAATTTAATGGGTTTGATCCTAGTAGTGCCAAAAAAGGCTAGAACACACAGGTGGAAAAATTCAGTGCCTCTCAGAATCGAGAAAGTAATAACCATAGTGGAAGATATTAGAAGTTAGGAACTAAATATATTGAGAAATCATTCTAGTAAACACCACTTACAAAAGTGGACTAATTGGAAAATGTGAACTAGAGAAAACTAAGGGGCAAGACTAGGGGACCAGAAAGAATAGCAAGGAAAAATGTGACAATGTGAAACAGTAGCCAACAGACATCATGAAGGAGGTCAGGGAAGCACCATAATGGATATTCTTCTCCTCTCTATTTAATTGTAGAGCTGGTACAAGGACAATAGTTACTGTGAAACTCCATCTGTAAAAAGAATATAGTGAAACATTAACTGAAGTGGATTGTAAACTCTGATACCGAGCTGCAACCTCATGGTAAAATAATACTAACCATAGCAAATTAAATGCCAGCTATCACAGTAGAAATGTGTGCTTCTTGCATGAATAAGAGTATTAGTTGAATTGATAATTATACAAATAAATATGTGTTTTCTTATTTCTTTATATATCTCAATAAACGTGCGCTTGTAGTGTATGTTAATTGAGACTCACATCTGTCCCTCAACCATGTCTTGTTCATGTCACAGGTCAGGTTTAGATCCTTGGATTGGGCAATTATCAGGCTGTTTGTTTTGTGAATGTGTAACAGTTACATCAGGACCAGATCACCCCTTAATAGTTGGTAGGAGACAGAGTAATAGGATAGAGCTTTTAGGAGATCCACATAGGACCTGTTGTTTACACCATGTATTTTTTTTTTATTTGCCATTTGTATGAAAATAAATAAAGGAAACTTCTGGAATCTTGGAAAAAATAATCAAGAGAACATGCAATTCAGTAAATTACTTAGCTGTCTTGGATATGGTTGAAAATCAGCAAAAACACTCCGTTTCAAAGGATGTGGCTGCCAAATGTTGCTAAGCTCTGTGCAAATGAGCCAAGAATTTCACAAATGCAAAGACGTCATACAGCCAGAGAAAATCAACAAAGAAAAACAGCCCATTGGCCAATCAAAACAGCACACAGTTAGGTTTCTTCAGTAAATCTTAAGCCCAGAAGAGAGCAGGCTACCCGCTTCTCCCACTACAGTGCAGACCAAACTTTTTTTGACATTTAAATCACTTAGCTCATTGACACCTGTGTGGTGTGGAATGCATACCTCTCAACTGCCCAGATTTTCACAGAATGCCCAGATTTTTGGCTCATATGTTTGGTCTGTTCCGCATAAAATTTCTGGTTTTCTGGCAAATAAGAATGAAGAATGAAGTCACTAAATAATGACAGGTATTTTAGTTTCAGGTTTCATATTCATTAGAAAATGTATACAAACACAATTATTCTAGCAACTCCGGTGGCCCCTCCTTGGGATCTTAATTTTGTGTCATAGAAGCTAGCACTTGCTCAATTTGAACCAGCTAATCTGCTTACTTGAGGTTCTTAACTTGGAAAACAGTTTTACTGATTGTTCTGACCTCTGCAAGAACAGCGTCTTGAGTTGCAAGCTTTTGTGGTAAGTCAATCCTATTTCATTTTCCACAAGAACAAGGTTTCTTTGAGAACTAAACCTTCTTTACATGGCACCAGAGTTTACTTTAAGCCATATTATCCATCTTCCCCATTTTCTTTCCGGAACCTAAAAAAAAAGGGAGAAAGGATATGCCATACCTTCGATGTCCACAGACAACTAGGGTACTATCTTGATAGAACTAAATCTTTCAGATCAAGTGTTCATTTCTTGTAAAGGTAAAATGGGACAACTCATGTCAAAACAGAATATTTCTAAATGGTTGTCTAAGGTTACCTTTTATTATAATCACCATAACAAAACTATTCCAGGCAGGGTCAAGACCCACTCTGTCATGGCCTTGGCTTCATTTATTGATTTTGGAAAAGGTTAGAATCTAGAAGTATTCTAGAAGCTGCTACTTTTTCTTCTGTACATACTTTTACAATGCACTATAAGCTTGATTACTTCTTCAGGGCCAGATCAAGCTTTACTAGAACCATTCTCCATGGCCTCCTGGACTCTTCTCATTCCACCTTGCAGAGGTAATTAGCTAAGGTAATTTATCCATACAGCTAAGGCCACTGCAGCAGTGATCAATATGATGAGCATAGTACAGTTGTGTAAGCTTTACATATTATAACACTAGATAATAGAATGACCACTGCCACAGTAGCTGCTCCCTCCATCCATCTCCATTGTTTTTGGTGTGTATTTTATGCCTTTGGGTGGCACAGTGGATAGCATTGTTGTTTCACATCAAGAGGTTCTTTGATTTGATTCTCAGCTGGGGTGTCTTCTGTGCGGAGTCTGCATGTCCTCCCTTTGTTTGCGTGGGTTTCCTCTGGGTGCTTTGGTTTCCTCCCATATTCCAAAAACATACAATGGGTTGGATTGGACACTAAATTGGCCATAAGTTTGAGTGTGTTTGTGAGTGTGCAGTATGGAAGAACAGCTGCAGCAAGGCTAGCCACACAGTGGTATGAACCTTTGCTCTGGATGATTGTCACTGTTTAAGTGACACCTTGATCCATATGCAAAAATGGAAAAAGGAGTTGTGAATGGATGGATGGATTTCTAAGTTTATAAAAGTAATATTTATAATTTGTCCTTATTTTGGGGCTTTTGTCCCTCCCATTATTTTAGACTTTTTCCAGATTTCTTTTGCTAAGAAGTTGATAGGTATGGTGGAATGCCACACCACTAGCAGCCAGCATACATTTTGCATTCCAGAGCATTTTCTGAAAAATATACTCAAAAAGCATAAGATAAACACGTCAATATTTTGTGAATTATGAAAGCTATTACAACTGTACAAATAGCAATGTTATCAGTAAGAAGTATTCTTTACATTGAAAATAGTCAGTGTATTTATAGTATTGTTTATAAATACTATAATATATTATAATGCAAACAACCCACAAATTATATTTTTCTAAACTTTCGCAAATTTTCATATCTTGAAAACTGTATAACCTAGACATGATATACTGTTAGAACATTTTTGTTAACTAGACATAAGTTTTTATTTGACAAGAAATTCCTCTACAAGTGGAAGTCTATTGAGATATTTAGAGAAATATGAAAACATATGTTTAACTGTATAATTAGAAATACAGATAATACAGAATATCTCTCAAGATGTGCAACTTACAGTGCAACTATCAAAGACAGATTTCTTCAACAGTATCTAAGGTTTCACCTGCTGTTATGCAACAGTTTGTAACAGTCACTTGTTTTTGAAGTATTAAGTACATATGGAAATATTGCTTATCCTCATAATTCTAGCAAACAACTGGCAATATTTCCAGTATAGTGTGATATAAACCAGCATTGATAGTGAATTGTTCTGTCTACATACTGGTGTTTCATACCATACATCTCAATAAAATGCATGTCTCTCAGGTACAAAAATATGAACATAGATATGAAAATATGACTAATAAGTGGCAAACAGATTAGTTTCTCCACTGCAGGACATCCTACACTAACTTTATTTGTGTCATTTTGTTAATAACTCCTTGTCTTTTCTAATACTGCTTATTATTAGCTGGTAAGTCACTTAGTTATAAAGCCAGACCCAAAAACGTTCTGGACACAATAAGGAGGTATGGTTGTGACTGAAAGTATACCAAAATGGTGTTTTAGGCCTGAATCAGTTAAAGCAGCAAAAAAGTGTAGAGTCTCAACAAATAACACTTAAACATCAAAAACTCTTTAAAATATCAAGAAACAAGTGCAATTCAGCAAAGTAAAATACTTAACTGGGTTGGATGAGTCTGGAAATCAGCAAAAACACCAGCTTTTCCTCCCCAAATCCTCTGAAGGAACTCTGACTGGAAAAATTTAATATGGTTAACAAGCCATAATATAATAAAACAAATAAATATACAATCAAATAAATGTTCTATGAGATTGTTTTCTGCACTTTACCAGTTAGACACTTCTATAAAAAAAGAAAATACATATTTACAGGTGAATTGTTTGATTTGGGGATGCTCCATCTAAGTTCATTTAATTCTGTACCAACATTCTTAGCACAAGAGGTCTGATATTTACATTGTATTTCTCACTATAGCCTCTAGAGATACTTGTATGGATACTGAAATTAATACAGAATTATCTGATAGGGTTGAAATACTAGGTTATAAACATATTTGGTTGCAGTGTTGGTGCCTGATGCCACATTAAACTAATCCTCTTACTCATGAACCAGCAGCTACAAGTACATTTGATTAGTTGCATGAGTTCTAAATTGAATCAGGAACAATTTTAAATTGCTATGATGATGTTTTTCAAAAGGAGTCAGATTACGCCATGTTAAGAAATATCAATTGATAATGCAGTTACTACTCAAATAATTAATCACAAACTAAAGAACACGCAGCACAAGTTCTCTCTTTCATAGACACTTTTATTAACACACGTGTGGGAGACCCAAAGTCAATATAGGGAGTCTCCCCGAACAAAAGAAACTGTGAGCTTATATACGCTTAGATAATACTGATACTAAGTCGACTAGGTACACCAATAGACAATAAAGGATTTGCATATACCAATCAGGTAGTTCCCCATAAGGATTAAGACACACTTGAATACTTATTGCTAGGTAGAAAGAAAAATCAGACACAAGTCCATATAATGACTTGTTTCCTTAATCACATAACTTTTTGAGAAAAGTGCTTACTTACTCCATGCAGTCAATCACGTACTCTTAACCTTCAATGCACCTGCTTTTGACTTTTCATATTTTACAATCCCCCATTTGATGCTGATTAAGCATCACCATATAGTCTATCAAACATTTTCCCATAACTCTGCATTACCATAATATCTGAAATCTCACCATTATTGCACACATTTACTTCATTGCTTTTATCTTTAAAAACTGGCATGCAAAACTTTGATTGAGCTTTTGCTGCCTTGGCAGCCATCAGTCTACAGATCAATGTCTTTATCAAAAACAGAATCAGAAAGGTCATTAAGGCAAGAATAGCAATTAGCATTAGTAGTTTCAGTATGCCACCACCCCAGCTGGAGAATAAGTTGATTAACCATGCCCATGTGGAGCTATCGGCTTCCTTAGCCTCTGACAGTTCTGACACCTTCTGGATCAGCACCAAATGGCTAGTTATCTCGTATTGGTTGTCAGGAATAAAAGTACAGCACTCCTCATGGATTAAAGCACAAGTACCCCCTTTAGCTGCAAGTACGAAACCAAGAGCCATAAGGTTCTGTAGGACCACAGCTTTCATGGCTATCAGCTCATCAGTTATAAGTTGTAGTGCTAAAAAAGTTGCAGTGCTCAGGGTTTCAAAGAATTTCAACAGTTTTCTCAGCTCCCAAATTGATTTTACCACCCCACAAGAGGGTATCATGCCGGCCCAGGAAATGACATCATCCCTGAGGTCCATATGTGCTAACCTTTTAGTGCTGGCATGAGCAAGATCGTGGTGATAGATCCAGGATGCATCGACCTTACCCACAGGGTTATTGAGGGCCTTCACTTCTCGAATATTTCATATTTTTCCCTGGGGTAATGTATATACATGTCATATGGTAAGGACTACATAACCCAGGAAACAGCTGCCAGACCAATTCACAGGTAGCCATTTGTATGCTTTTTTTTCTGCAGATAAAGTAGCAGCCATTATTCAATATTACCTTTGAGACATTTTTAGAAGTGTTATTGTTAATAACAGTGTGGAAAAATACATTGAAGCCCAGGTCATCTTGCATTTGGGTGTATTTGGAGAGATTATGTCCCAGTATATCATCTTCAAAAATCCATGCCTGCTGATGAAGTAGTTTATGCATGCTATTTAGTCTTTTTGATACGGCTTTCTTTCTGACCGTACCCCGTGGGCACAGTCTCCAGTCAGAAAAAGACGTTTCTTTGACCCTTGATTGATTTGCAATGGAATACAGAAGGATGGCATGACAGACTCTTACAACAGAAGTGTCACAACTACTCCACCCCACTTTTTTGGATCCATTCTGCTTGGGACACAAAATGCCACGGTGGTGAAAGGCCAACAAAAGTGACACAGTCTTGCTAGGATGTGACAACAATCCCCCCAGTGAGATTGGTTAAAATATGCTGGTACATAGAAGTGTTGAGGGGGAAAGTGGTGAAAAGAATGCCATCATGAGCAGTATGAATCATGGTGCAAACCCAACGATTACTGATACTGAAAGAGGAGGCATACATTAACTTAAAGGTGTAATACATGTTAAAGTTTGTGTGCTATGTAGTTGCTCATTGGTGAACATGAAGGTGTGGGGTGGTCACAAGACTGGTGAAGGTAGCTGAATAAAGGAATGGCCACAATAGCAAAGTGAGGATTAGAAGAAGTGTGCTGCAAATACATGTTCAATGTTTTTGCGGGAATGCTGTGGCCCACAGGGAAGTTTGAGATGGCAGTTGTACAGCTGTTCCAAAGGGATGAAGTGTCTTAAGTGAAGAATCATTTGAGTCTGTCAGGAGAGGCATAGTAGCGGGGGAAGCTGTGGTCATGGCTAAAGTTCATGGCTTTAACAGGGTGGTTTAGTGTGGCTTTGGGTGCGTTGTGCAACAGGTTCCAGAATGTCCTGAGGTGAAGAGAAGGAAAGTGGTTGTTGACCTTCTGAAAGCTCGATTTTCTTGACTTGTGAAACATGCATCCAGGTAGATGATCCTTGTAGTCAAACAGCAGAAGAGTTGCTGAGCAAAACCAGGTAGGGCCCCTTCCGAGGCTGCAAGGCTGTTTTCTGACTGAAGGATTTAAAATACACCCAGTCACCTGGTTGAAGGTGATTTGCCAAGTCAGGTTCAGGTAGAATTTGAGCTTGTATGACCGGGCAGTGGTGGTGCTGTGAAAGAGAAACAAGAGATTTGCAGTAGGACAACAAATTAGTGTCATGTAACTGATAATCAGAAAAAGGAGGTGGTGAGGTGAGGGGCATACGAATAGGTTGACCCATAATAATTTTGTGTGGAGAAAGACCTTTGGAATGATGAGTTTGGCCCCGCATGGAAAATAATACTAAAGGTAGTGCTTGTACCCAGGTGTGGCCTGTTTCTGCAGTAAGCTTAGATAGGCTTACCGTGATAGTCTGATTTGCCCTTTCAATAATGCCAGAGGCTAGAGGTCTATAAGGGCAATGAAACTTCAATAGAATACCTAGCATTTTGCAAATTGCTTGTGTTAACTGTGAGGTAAACTACGTGCCTCTGTCAGAATAAATATGACACGGTACCCAAAAACAGGGAATAAACACGGTGCATAGCTTCTTAGCAACAGAAACAGCATCATTTTAGGCCTCAACCCAGCCAGAGAAAACATCAATTACAGTTAGAACATATCTGAAACAAGCAGAAGGAGGTAGTTCGATAAAATCCCATTGCAGTACACCAAAGGGACCTGACGGTTTAGGTGGAGGTTGGGGTGGGACCTGGCTGCCTTTTGAAATGGTAAACTGTAAACAGATTGAACAACTTGACACAAAATGACGTACAGATTCCAAAAGACCAGGTGCATACTAATTGCATTGAATTAGGTTAATTAGTGAGTTCTGGCCCAAATGAACAAGAAGATGATAGGCGAGGCTCAATTGGTGTAAAAAGGCTTTTGGACAACTGAACACCCATCTGGATGTCTGCAGATGGAGTCTTCGCCACGTTTACAATTTGCATGTATCCACTGAGTCACCTCGGAATCTGACGCATTGTTCTGTAAATTCAATAAACACTGGTTTGAAAATGTAGGCATCTGCAACACATGTTGAAATACACAGAGATGGAAAGAGCAGCTTGTTTCGTAGCCCAATCTGCCATAGTGTTTCCCTAATGCTCAAAAGAGTCATCAGACTGGTGAGCTGCAATTTTAATAACAGCAACTTGTTTTGGTAACAAAAGACGTAACAACATGTTGACATAAAATGCATTTTTGATAATAGTACCACTGGATGTAAGGAATCCGCTTTCTTTCCATAAGGTGCCAAAGTCATGTACTACCCCATGTGCATAGCAGGGATCAGTATATATGTTGACCGTTTTATTCTTGGCCAACTGACAAGCAGTAGAGACAGCAACTAATTCAGCTACTTGAGCTGACGAACCAGGTGGTAAAGTTCCAGCTGACAATACAGAGTTTTGTGAGCAGATGGCCCAAGCAGCTGACAGCTGTCCATTTTGGTTGTGCAGACAAGATCCATCAATAAAAAGTACCAAATCTGGATTTTGTAAAGGGACGTCCTGGAGGTCTAACCTAGGAGGAAAGGAAGGGTTAAAAAAACAATAAGACAGTCATGGGGTTCACCCTCATCCAAGGTGGGGATTAATGATGCTGGATTAAGTGCTGGGTATCTGACAATTTGGAGGGCAGGGTTAGCAAGTAAAATCAATTCATATTTTGTCAGTCTAGAGGGAGATAAATATTGTGTTTTCGTTTTTAAGAGTAAAGTGTGAACTGCATGAGGGAGTGTTCTGTCCTAAGGTAATGGAGGCTGCAAGGTCCACTAAGATGGCTGCAGCTGCGACTGCCCTCAGACATGTGGGTAATCCAGAAACTACTACATCCAACTGGGTGCTGAAATATGCTATCGTTCAGTACCCTCTGGTACGTTGTTGAGCTAAAAGGCCCAATGCCACCTTAACTCATTCACTACAGAAAAGAATAAATGGTTTCAAGTAATCTGGTAGGCCTAGGGCAGGCAGGTTGGATAACTGTACCCTGAGCTGTGTAAAAGGCATTCTCATGTTCTCCTGACCACGGAAGAGGCTCAGGAGTATCCTTCTTCAATAAAGCTAGTAAGGGCTAGGTAATTTCTGAGAAATTAGGGACCCATTGGTGACAATAGCAAGCCAGTCCTAGAAACCCTTGGAGCTGGCTTTGGGTAGTAGGACGGGGTGCATTTTGGATGGCAGTTATGTGTGAGGGCAAAACTCTCCGAGCACCATGCGAGATTAAATGACCCAAATATTTGAATTTGGGTTGACAAAACTGCAGTTTCAATCTGTTTACTTTAAAACCCTGAAGAGACAAATACTGCAAAATGGCAACAGTGTCCCTTTGACATGCTTGCAGAGTAGCAGAGGGAATCAGAATGCCATCGACATACTGTACTAATGCTGTTTCAGCAGGAAGGGCAAGGGCATCCAACTGTCGCTTCATTTCTCTGGAAAAAAGAGTAGGTGATTCCACATACCTCTGGGGAAGTCTAGTCCATATATATATTGCTGCCCCTGGTATGTGAACGCAAAAAGATATTGGCTATCCGAATGAATCAGAATACAGAAAAAGGTAGAAAAGATGTCTATCACAGAGAAGGTGGTGGCAGACGGAGGAATGCAGCTCAAAATGGTAGGAGGATTAGGCACTATAGGGAAGCCAGGTAAAACAGCCCTGTTAACAGCTCTAAGGTCTTGAACAAACCGATACGTCTCCCTGCCTGGTTTCTTAACTGGTAGAATAGGAGTATTGCATGGGCTAATTTTAGGAATTATAATGCCCTGTTGCAATAACGATTGGATTACTGGAGCAATCCCTGCTTCTGCCTTGGCAGAAAGAGAGTATTGAGATACCTTGGTCAGTGCAGCACCAGGCCTCAATATGATTTTAACTGGATTCACATAACGCAAGAGGCGCATGTCATTGTCATGGGTGGTCCATAGTGATGCAGGAAGAGCATCTAGTGAAGGGTGGGAAGGAGTAGGTTGTGCTTGACACTGTGTGAACACTGCTTGCAAATAGTTTGAATCGCCCAAAGTACACGTTCCTAACATGGCATGGTCTTGCTCTTCCGTTGGGATTTCAGAACGATCACCTCTTCGGTGCAATACATTGTGCACCCTAGTTTGCATAGCAGATCACAGCCAAGTAGGTTCAATGGTGTTGACTTGCCAACTAAAAAGGCATGATATTCTGTTACAGGACCCAGACTCACTGGTACTTGGACTGTTTCGGGGTAGCTTATGGGGACTCCAGAAACTCTCACACCCTTAGTGCTGCTGCCGGAGAAGGGGTGATTTTTAGCAGCTTTCAATGTAAGCATAGATTTGGTGGTCCCCATATCTACTAAGAAAGGAATAGGATTATTTTTCTCAGTTAATGTTACGAATGGACCTTGCTGGTCAATTGGAACAAATGGGAAAAGTTGTTGCAACTATTCAGGGGAGCCCTATAGTGACTGTTGGGCATCAGGCCAGATGGGAGGGGGTCCAGGAGGAGTCCCAAGGCTGATTCTGGCCTGATTGAGACTGTTCCCATTGCCTAAAGGGGTTGCCTGGTGAAAATTCTTGAGAGGGAGGTGGTGGTTGTGGTGCTAGGTTCGGACAACTGTCCCTCCAATGACCAGCCTGTCCACAGTTGAAACAAAGGTTATTATTTCTACCACCATCTCCCATTTGTCTCCAAACTTGTTGGAAGCCATTATTTGCAGGGGGTCGCTGAGGGGAGCCTTGCACCCAAAATCCTTGTCCATTAACACCTTGCCTTCCCGAGCAATTTCTCCCTCTTCTGCCCCGCTGCCCAAAGGAAGAGAATTAGAAGTTATGTACCTACCATAACGTTCCATGTTAGTTGTCTTCTCTCGCCTTCTTTCTTGCTGGATGGGTTCGGAGCCGATCCTCGGCTCCGACTCGGCACTTGCTTTAGCTTAGGAACTCCTTTTACCAGCTCGAGGCAACCCTATATCCCATGATGCAAGGCGGAACTACCTCAGATCTCGTTTGGTAGCTAACCTACCCTGCTAAAGACTATCCTAACATAATTAGGAACACAAGTTCCTAATAGAAGTCCTCATATGAAGGCTCAGGAGGAAACAACCTAATAGGAACTCTTCAAGATCTGTCCAGGCCAGGGGGAAGGAGGGAGGGGACGCAAGAAAGAAGGCGAGAAGACAACTAACATGGAACGTTATGGTAGGTACATAACTTCTAAATGTTAAGTTGTCAATCTCGCCTTCATTCTTGCTGGATGGGACCGCGTCCCTAGCACCTGTATCCCGGGTTGCTCAATGGAACAGACTCTTGAGAACTGTGGAACCAAAACTGGCCCTATCTCTGGAGGCCAAGTCCAACTTGTAATGAGAGACAAAGGTATGAGGCGTGGCCCAAGTAGCTGCTGCACAAATGGTATCAATGGGTAGTCTATCCTGAAAAGCTGCAGAAGTGGATAGACTCCTGGTTGAGTGTGCTTTTGGCTTAGAAGATAGCTGCTTGCCTCTGAGAGAGTACACATAGGAAATAGTGGAAGTCAACCATCTGGATAAGGTCACTTTAGAGACTGGAAGACCTATCCTGTTTTCTGCATAAGAGACAAATAATTGGTCCGATTTTCTGAATTGTTTAGTTCTATGCAAATAGTACCTGAGCTGACGATGGACATCCAAAAAATGCAGTTTCTGTTCAGCTCTGTCGGAATAGTTTGGGAAAAAGACTGGTAGGTCTATAGATTGGTTAATGTTGGTTTGAGATACGACTTTGGGGAGAAAGGAAGGGTTAGTTCTTAATGATACCCTGTCCTTATGAAAACCAAATAAGGGGAACGAATGCAGAGAGCTTGAATCTCGAAACCCTTCTTGCAGAAGTGACAGCCAGTAAAAATATAGTTTTCCAGGTCAATAACTTCAAAGAACATGAAGCAGACGGTTCAAGGAGGTAGTATCAAGGATGCCAACATTAAGTTTAGATCCCATTGCGGAGGAGGATGCTTTATAGGTGGTTTTAGGAGAAAAACTCCTCTCAGAAAGGCCTTGCATAATCTATGAGACATAATGTTATTGTCATGCAAGCCAACATGATACTTGGAAATAGCAGCCAGTTGTACTTTGACTGTAGATGACGAGGATCCTGAATGAAAAACCTCCGCCAGGAAATCTAAAACCGAATGTACAGGAGCAGTAAAGGGATCAATATTTCTGGAATTTGCCCAAATAGAAAACGCCGCCACTTGCTAGCATAAACAGTCCTAGTGGACGACTTCAAGGAAGACACTAAAATGTCTCTGACTGAGTCCAAATCATCGGTAGCCTGGCTAGGGTAGGAAGTGGAGCAACCAAGCAGTGAGGTTGAGAGAATGAATGGCCCGGTGCTGCTGACCCGACTGGTGGATCAAGAGATCCGAACTGGGTCCAGATGCCAGGGCTGCACCAGAAGGTGACGATGCAGAGACGGAAACCAAATTTGTCGAGGCCAATATGGGGCAATGAGGATCAACTTGGCTCTCAAAGCGGTGGCTTTCTGAATGACTTGTGGAATCAAGGGAAAGGGAGGAAAAGCATACAGAAGTCCCCAGGGCCAATCCTGGGTTAGAGAGTCTCTCAGGGGTTGGCCTGGAAGGGAAAGAGAGTGAAAAAATCGGGCACTTGTTGTTTTGAGGAGTAGCAAAAGATCGCAACAAGGAGTGCCCCACTTCAGAAAAATCTGATCCACTACAGATTGATTGAGAGACCACTCGTGAGGCATCAGAATGGATCTGCTCAGCCTGTCCGCTAATAGGTTGGACCTGCCGGGATGTGCGTTGCTATCAGAAACCGCTGAGAAGAGATCGCCCATTGCCAAAGTCTGAGAGCTTCTCGACATAACGGATAGGACCTGGTCCCGCCCTGTTTGTTGATGTACCAGACCACGGACATGTTGTCCGTTTGTACTGCAATAGTCCCGTGGGAAGAAAGTCGTTGAGGGCTTGCAACGTTAAAAGCACTGCTCTCATCTCCAGGACATTTATGTGCAGATGGTATTCTATGGGTTGCCACGTCCGTGGACCATCCTGCCCTGATAATGCCCCCACCCGATCAGAGAGGCATCCGTAGTGACTGTGGCAACTGGAGGAGGGGAATAAAGGGTCGGCCCTAATGAAGAAGAGGGAAGATATCCACCAGTTCAGATGAGCTCTGCACGACTGTGTGACCAAGATTTCGTGCCTCATCGGGAGACTGTGGTACGACCACTGCGTGAATAGCATCCACTGCAGAAGACGCATGTGGAAGCGAGCCAGTGGTAGAAGAACAATGGCGCAGCCATAAGACCTAGAACCTTCAGTATAAATCTGGCTTTGATCTTGTTGCTTTGCAATAGAAGCCGAACAAATTTTTGGATGTCCAGAATTCTTTGATCTGTTAGTCTGGCTAACATTTTGACGGTGTTTAATTCTGCGCCTATAAAGGTGATAGATTGGCAAGGCAGCAGAGAAGATTTTTCGAAATTTACTGAAATTCCCAAACTCCTGCAAAGCTGTAGAGTGTAGTCTCTGGACTGAAGAAGCTGACACTTGGTGGTGGCGGAGAGGAGCCAGTCGTCCAAGTAGGGAAACACCTGGAATCCTTGACGTCTCAGATGAGCTTTGACCACTGCCATGCATTTGGTAAACACTCTGGGGGCTGAAGTGAGGCCAAAGGGCAGTGCTCTGAATTGGTAATGACTGGTCCCTAGCCGAAAGCGGAGAAACCTTCTGGAGCGTCTGTGAATCTTTATGTGATAGTACGCATCCTGAAGGTCTATAGAGCACATCCAGTTGTCCTTGCCCAAAAAGGGCAAAATGGACTGAAGCGTGACCATCCGGAATCTTGCCTTCTTGACAAATCTGTTTAGATTGCTCAGGTCTAATATTGGTCTCCAATCTCCCGTCCTTTTGGGGACCAAAAAGAATCTCGAGTAGACGCGGATCCTACCTGGTCTGCGGCACAGTCTGGACGGCTCTTTTTTCTAGGAGCTTTCACACCTCCTGTTCTGCCAAATCCCTTTGACCGGGTGAGATGTCTGGAAGGGATTGTAGAGGTACGGAAACCTTTCAAGGGGATTTTGTAACCCTCGGATATGATCGACTGTACCCACATCTCTTGAGATAGGGATTGCCAGGCTACTGGGTACAGCGAAATCCTTCCCCGACTGCCTCCAAGGGTGGACAGTCGGGCAACACCTCAGGGATGCTGAAAAGGCTTCTCAGGAAGAGACTCCCTGTTGCCCTGGTTCTGAGGACCCCCTGCCTCTAGGGCGGCGTCTTATTGTTACCCCTCTGCCTCTGGGGTAAACTGACCACGTCGTCCGGTGTAGCTCCTTGGGCTTTACGGAACCACATCTTCCCCTTCTGACCCTTGGGATATGGTCTAGAAGGAGTGGAAAACTGGACTCCAACGGCAGAAAGAGTTTTACCGTCCTGCTCACACCTGGTCAAGGTATCCTTCACCTGAGGTCCGAACAAAGCTGAACCATCAAAGGGGTATTAGTGAAGGACGCCTTAAAGGGGTCCGCAAAATTACAAAGCCGCATCCAGGCTTGGCGTCTAAGAGCAACTCCTGTGCCTGCGGCCCTGCTCGCTCCATCGGCCGCATAGGATATGAGCCGCATGGAGGAGTTAGATATGGAATTCAGGATTGCAAGCTGCGAGGCAATCTTTTCCTGAGCCCCAGCAGCAGAAGGATCCTGGACTACTTCACCCAGTTCCTTGAGAATATCTCGTTGAAGCCTGGTGAAGTGACAAAGATAATTCAGCCGATAGCAAAAGTCGCTGAAGAAAACATCCGCTTTCCATACCTGTCCATGGTCCTAGAATCCTTGTTAGGAGGATGGACAGGTACTGAAGGATCCGCCAGTTCCTTCTTAGTGGCCGCCACCACCATAGCATCCACAGAGACACCCTTGGAAAGGAACTGTTTGTCCAAAGGGGCCGTGATGAATTTGGATGGTCTCCTGGGGACAGGTTCCACAGAATCTGGAGCCACGCCTTCGAGCCACTACCTGCATCAGTGGGTCGAAGGCGGAGACACCCAGGAGGTGGAGGGTCGGGATCCAAAAGCCTCCAGGTATACCGACTCATCCTCGGAGGGGTCAATGGAGGCCAATTCCCCCTCTGTTTGAGGAGCTCAAGGATGTCTGAAAAGGAGACATCCTCAGAGGGGATCGTGGGGAACCCTCCGACTCATCTAAGTCGGTATCAGATGTAGTAGACTCAGGGGAGTCTGTGTGTTTCCTCTTACACGTCCTCTTCCCAGGGGGTTCCCCTGCAGGATCAGGAGAAACCTCGGAAGAGGAGGAAATTCCCAATGGGGAAACCTGGGGCGATGGATCCCTGGGCCTGAGAGCAAGAGGCTGGCAAGAGGCGCCTGCAGGCACTGGTGAGGGAGGAGCTAGAGGGATAGACCGTTGACCAGGCTCAGAGGCCAGGACACTCCTCATCACCTCAAAGGCTCCCTCCCGGGAGGCGGGAATATCCCCGCTCCGAGGAAACAGGAATGCCCGGCTCCACTGAGAGGGAAGGCTCCGAGGCCGATGTCGGCGCCGAGCTTACCAAAGCCGAAGCCCCGAGAGGGAGAGCGGGGTCGGACAAGGGTCCGATGCCACTAGCCCCCTCGGAGCCGACAAGGGAAACCCGACGACCGGATCCCTCCAAGGAAGGTCTCAAGGAGGAGATCGGAGCCGAGGATGACGGAGCCGAAGGATGTATCGGCTCCGGCACCGAAACAGTCGCTGTCCCGAGAAGCTCCGGCTCCGAACTCTGATGTGGAGTCGGAGGAGGAAGTTCAAGGGGTGAGGCTATAGCCGAAGTCTGTTGAGACGGGCTATGGAGGATTTGGGTCAGTGCCTGAGACTTCAACAGCCTGCTTATCACCCTCTCCAAGTTGCGGTCAGACAGCCTGGAAGATCTCGAAGATCGGCTCCGATAGCTCCGCTACGACAAAAGAGGAGACCCCGGAGCCGAGTGGATACTCAGTAACGAAGGGGACCGAGATCTCTTTCGGGACGGAGCCATTGGAGCCGAAGTCCCCTGAACTCCAGATGGAGCCGAAGGTTTCTCGGCTCCGATGCTGGATAAAGTGTCGGCTCCAGCCGGAGTCGACAAGGCTACAGTAGATAAGGTATCAGAACCAGCCGGCACCGAACCCACTACTTTCGAGGCAGATACATTGGTTCCAGCCGGAGCCGATCTCGGCTCCGACGGAGCCGGAGCCACCGGAGGAGGCTTGGAAACTGAAGCCTGAGCCTTCGGTGGTTTAGAAGGTTTCCCAGACCCTGCTTTAGAGGGAGAACCTTCTGGCTTAAGTAAGCCACGGAGGATAAGTTTATTCCTCCTTTCCTGCAGGACTCTCTGGCTAAAGGAGTGACACAAAGCACAGGAGTCCTGCAGGTGCAAAGGCCCCAGGCAATAAACACAAGAAGTGTGACCGTCTGTCAGAGACATTTTCTGACAGCACGAGTCACACTTCTTGAAGCCTGAGACCTTGCCTTCCCTAGACATATCCTAGGTGGAAGAAACACACACAAACCCCAACAAACACACAAAATTAATCCCCTACACACAACACACAGGAAGGGATTAACAACTGGTGTTTTAGGCCTAACTAAAACTTTTACACTAAAGGTTTAAAAAGGTTATAAAAGTTTGAAAAACAAGGGAATAGGGTGGGCTGTAATTCACTACAGACTATACTATGACTAAAAGGGGAAAATAAAACCCTAACTAAGCTTCTCTTTCTTTGACAAGAAATTCACTTACCTCTGCTGGTAAAGGAGACCTCTTTCGCTAAGCGGCAAACGAGATCTGAGGTAGTTTCGCCTTGCATCATGGGATATAGGGTTGCCTCGAGCTGGTAAAAGGAGTTCCTAAGCTAAAGCAAGTGCCGAGTCGGAGCCGAGGATCGGCTCCGAACCCATCCAGCAAGAATGAAGGCGAGATTGACAACTTAACATCATATGTAATTTGGCCCGAAGAAGTTGATTTTGTATTTCCTTTTTTTCCTTAACCATAAGGACAGACAAATACTGCACCTGGGTAACTAGCTCATGCAAGCCCAGGCAAAATTCAAACACATCTTTTTCAACTGGTCTCGAACCAGGGGTAGAAGACTGTCTACAAAAGTAGCGGACAGCCCGCTGGTGGCAGGACCTTCCGTTGGCTTAGCATACCCCGAGTAGGCTTCGAAGGCATCAGTAAGGTGTGACAAATAGGAGTCCACTGGTTGATCTTACTGTTGTTGGATGGCCTTAATTTTCGACCAGTTGGGAAGAGGGGGACAGATAACCCTAATGGCGTCCAGTATACGGCTCCTGACCAACTCAAAGCCATCATTTCCCATTGTTCCATGCTGCGAAATGGAATTTGGGAAATTTGCATGGTCCCATATTCGTTTCAGAAGGTCAGCTGAAACAGCATCTTGCAATACTGCCCTTACTTCTTCAATAATGGGGTTCTGAAGACTGATATGACCAGCCAAAATTCATTGGAATTTTGCTGGATTAGACCATATGGGTGGAAGAGACTTTACAATCGCTTGAAAATCTACTGCCGACCATGCCCTGGTGACAGTTATGGTAGAAGGAGCAGTTTCATCTCTACCATGTGCAGGGTTTAGGACTTCTCGTAAGGGGAAATACCCTTTTTCATCATCCTCCTCAGATGAAAATGAGGAGGAAGTGTCCTGATCAGAGTCAGGCTTGAACTTATCTGGTCTTAAAAACCCCTTTCCGGTATCAATGAGAATTGGGAAATGCCCTAGCGGTTTCCATGTGGCTTTTGCGCTCTGCATCTTGTCGCCTTAAAAAGTCTGAAAAACATCAAATTCGGATCCCTAGATCTAGTATGTATCGCTGGGCCAGTATAAGGTACGGATTCATCTCTAAGATGAAGTCTGGGGTTGAGCTGCTCTGTGCTTTGCCTAGCTGCACCATCAGAGATAGATGTAACTTGGGAATCACTTAATGTAGGTGCTAGCTGATCTGCACCTTGCAGCGACAGTGGCTGTCGAACAGTATCATTGGAGGGTTGCCGGACAAGCTGGAGGATGGCAGGTTGTTGCACCTGCTGTTGAGCCGGTGGCTCATGCACCTGTGCCTGGCCTGCTAATTCATAAGCAGGTGGCACAGTTGTTTGAGGTGGAGTAAAAACGTATTCTTCCTCGGAGGATTCAGTTGAACCTATATTTAACTCACTTAAGCCCGCTACGGGGTACAATCCTTTGAATGGCAGTGTCTCTAAGGGTTTTTCTTCTACTATTCCCATCTTATATGATGTATGATTCAATGCCTTCAATTGCCCTTTTAATTTGTCTTGATTAAATTTTAAGCTTCTTACTATGGAGTCCTTTTCCCTATCTTTTGATTCCGCTTCCAATGATTAAAAGCCAGCCAACATCCTGATGGTACCCTTCTCCCTTTTTCTTTTACTTTCTTTTGTAAATTAGCCAGCACATCTTTGTCAAAACTGCCACTAGCTGGGAAGCATAATTTCCCATCATTCTTGGAGAGAGTAACCCAATGATTCAGATACAAACAACTTTCTTGTGAAACTTTGTAAAACATATAGCCGGCTGGAGTTCCTCTTTCTGGCTGTAATTCTTTACCCGCACTCACTCCCATGTTAAAGGGAAAACCTCTGTTTGTTTGTTTTTTTACACCAAACTACAGTCGGTAACCCACACTCACACATACGTCGCCAGAAGATTATCATTTAACCCTCACTCATTCAGTAACGAATCATGTCACTTACCTTTTGAAAGTTCCATAAAAGAAAGAGAAAAAAAAGAAAACTTATAATGTAAATCAGGCATTTGCAAATGGCTGAGGTCTCAAAAGACAAAAACTGTCTGTGGGTCCATTAATGAGACGTCAGCCGTCTGACCGAATCCATCCCCAGATTTCTGATCTGAGTCATGGTGCCAACTGTTAAGAAATATCAATTGATAATACAGTTACTACTCACAGTTAACCACAAATTAAAGAACACGCAGCACAAGTTCTCTATTTCGTAAACACTTTTATTAACACACGTGTGGGAGACCCAAAGTCAATATAGGGAGTCTCCCCGAACAAAAGAAACTGTGAGCTTATATACGCTTAGATAATACTGATATTAAGTCGACTAGGTACATCAATAGACAATAAAGGATTTGCATATACCAATCAAGTAGTTCCCCATAAGCATTAAGACATACCTGAATACTTATTGCTAGGTAGAAAGAGAAAATTGGACATAAGTTGATACAAGGACTTGTTTCCTTAAGCACATAACTTTTTGAGCACAGTGCTTACTTACTCCGTGCAATCACGTACTCTTAACCTTCAATGCACCTGCTTTTCACCTTTCAGATTTTACAGCCATGTGCAGTGTAATTACTTTAAATGACAGTTAATATCAGTAAAATGTTTTCAAAAGAATATGAAATGTCGAACATTAGGTCATTGTTGCAGTAGCCTGAGCTATATGGGTTCCATCCCCCACCAACCAGCCAGGTAGGTCTACTACACAGTTGAGGAAAAAGAGCCTGAGCCCCAGGATAATATGCCTGCTTTGGATTTTTCTTTTTCCAGTGAGTTTCCCAGGAAAAACAAACCAAGAAACACTTGACTTCTATTTCTATTTCAATGGAAGATTTGCTGGAATTTACTATGTATT
Source organism: Protopterus annectens (assembly GCF_019279795.1). NCBI lineage: Eukaryota > Metazoa > Chordata > Ceratodontiformes > Protopteridae > Protopterus > Protopterus annectens. The sequence goes on along the minus strand of NC_056735.1, from coordinate 34,533,712 downwards.
AATTTATTGGGGGGGGGGACACAAAAATTGGGGACAAATTATAAACATTGCTACTATATATTTAGAAAGTTGCTAGAATAGCTGGTTTTGCATTAGCACAACTTTTTGGAAGGTATGGAGTCTGAAATTTAAATGTCTTTTTATTATTTTGTGACATCAATCCTCAATGATTTGCTGGAAAGCCACAGACTTTATGAGGATCAGACCAAAGCAATCAGGCAAAAATCTGGACATCCTGCGAGCTTCTGGACAGTTAAGCGATATGTCAGATACTTTATCCAGAAGGTTTACTGAGTTATTAAGTACAGTGAAGTAAAAAAAATAGCCACCAAATAAAATATTGCCATTCAGGAGCCTGCTTAACAATCAACATCTTATTTCTTATGAGTAATAAAAATTCACCCTTTTAGCATAACCATCATATGGAATATAACATTGCAACATAATTTTTATACCAGTTTTTTCTTTTACATTCAAAATCAAATTTATTTTTCATATCTTCACTTGTTTTCTTTAATCATATGACATGGTCTGTTTATCTGTACTCATACCCTCCCATATATTGTTTTGTTTATCTTGCAGTAAATCCATCAACAAATTCCTTTCTTGTTTCTTTAATTAACCACAATTTAAAGCAAATGTAAAGATGCAGAACACACTATTTGTTTTAATAACTGGGCCTGCATCATGGACTGCATTATATATCATGCTTCCTTTACGGAGTTCAGTTTAGATTTCCAAAAGGCAGAAAACAACCAGCATAATTTCTTTCCACAAATCTTCCTTCCAAACAAAACCTCCCCCAAATATCTCCGACCTCCACAAAAAGTGAATTCAATAACACATGTTCTTATACTTTCATTTTACTTACACTATTATTTTAGTTCTTAACCTGTTTTCATAGACATAGTGCACATATGCAGACCAGCATCACCAGGGATGCTTGCATTTTACTTAGAGTTTACTGTATTCTTTCATTTCTAGAGCACAGTTGTGTACCAGCATCCTGAAACTATATTTAGTATGGCACCAGTGACTGATGTGATTCATAGACATAAATCATTGTTGTCCTCAAAGGCATAAAACAGATCTACTGTTGTATTGAGTGGTGCACAGAAGCAACTTGTACTCTGATGCATAACAGGTGCTCCTGAGCTCAGGTTGGCGGGTGGCAGCATCACAGCACTACAGAGTGCAAAGGTGTAAGGTAGTTAGGTACAGTTCAGTCTGTCTTACCAAGCAGGTGTGTGGACACTGTTGAGCCATGGTCTGCCATCATGTCTGACTTTGATCTATAATGAAATCAAATCATTAGGCATGAAGGTGGACCAGGATTCATTACCATATTACTGTAATTGTGGGATCTGGTGCTTACAGACTCTCATTGGTCACCAACAACACTGCCTGGTGGGTTGGAAAAGGTTCTGCGTGGTAGCAGGTTTGCCTCTACCATAGTGAGCGCTGATAGGGTTTTCTTGTTATGTAATAGAGTTAGCATTTTATTTGTTTTGTTTTGCTGTGCTAGTATGTTGTTCAGTACAGTTGCTGTTATGATGTTGGTTTTCTGAACTGCATATGATTGTAAGGGAGATACTTTACATATGCCCTCCCTGCACACAGTACTATGCTTATACAATGGGGCAAGAATGCATACATGGCCTTGCCCCACAACTTATCTATGAAACAATATCCTCTGTGCACATGGGCATGAATATTTTTAGATTCAGTAAACTCCGTGTAGTGGCGCTCATTCACACACAAACAAGGTAAGTACTGTGGCATGCTGAACTGTATGCTAATCAAGCAAACAAACACAGTGGAGTGATTAAACAAGCTCTAAAGCAACAGTGTAGACTCCATGCTGGTGTTCCCTGTGTAGTCGAAAACTTTTTGAATACAGCCAAGGAAAGGAGTCTACACAGACAGAAGAACAAGTAAAAGTTGTTAGATTTGTACAGAACTGACCTTAATATGTACAACAGATACATAATTCCAGTTCTATACAGGGTGAATGCAACAAAAGGAGAATAGCAATAGCAAAATATCCTTTTTAACTGCCATGACATAAATGCAGCTTTGCTCCCCCACCCCTAAATGAAGAACTACTTGTAACTAATGCAAACAGGTAAAAGTGTAAACCCTATGAAACAGACTATTCATAGTGGCATGTAAGCATATGCAGTATGTAGATGACAAAATACAAGCATATCTTCTCAAAAGCAGCACTCCTCTGTGCAGATGTATGGCAAAAGAATACCCTCCGTTGTGTATTCAACATTTGGTTCCCCTTCAGTTTCCCTGTACAAGTTCAGGGTTGTCAGTACTGTGAAGATACAAATAAGGTCTGAACTCATTAGACTAGCTGAACCCCTATAAATTGGAACCGTGTAGGGATTTTCACATCGTGTAGGGACTCCCTCAGTGTTTGTTTTCAATGGATGGCAACAGTGAATGATGACATCGGGGGGGGGGTGGCAGGTTAGACTTACAGAGGTGTACATGTAGGTCTGTCAAGGGTGAAAATGCACATAAGCAGTGCACAACTCACAAGTATTGTTACATTAAGATGCAATGTCATCTTCATTTGTTGGCAAAATGGGTCATATCTGTCTACTTTAAGTATTTTCTTTATTATTTTGGTCATTGTTTGCACAATACAGAGCTTAACACAATCATGGCAAATGGAGGAATGAATGCTTGTCATGTAACTATTCCTGTGGCAGCATGTGTATGTGTAAGGCTAGAGTATAGATGGTCCTGAGTTCTAGTACAGGGTGTGCAAACTTTCCTTCATTTTTTGTGCTCCATGTTTCCACGACATCACGGTAATAGAGGAAAGTATTATCAATGTTCCCTCTGCTTACCTTATTTATACGGAGGTGCGTGGAGGTGTGCACAGCACACTAATGAACAAGCAGCAGGTGTGTTTAATAGATGCTAATTACAACATCAGCACTGCTGATAACTAGCCGGTATATGTTAGACACTAAATACTAACTCTCAGACGTTAGCAATGTGGCTTGTGTTTGTGCACTGCTTACCTATGTGCAATCAGGTGTATCTCCCATGCGTGTACACTTTGTTAACCATCATGCAAACCCACTGCTCACTGTGCTATGGAACTGTATATATATGATGCTTTATTATCTGTGTTTATTGTTCATTTCCTTTGTATGACATAAAACTACATGTGGAAACACTGCAAACTAAGGGCCCAATCTAACTATATGTCACATAGTTACAATATATCCATCTGTTGCCCCACCACCACGAAGCACTACAATCCTGGGGTCTCAGTACTTTTTCCACACATATATCAACCACACTACAAAGTGTAATATATAACGTTGCTTGCTCCCTCATGGGCAGCGCCAGTTGGTGGTGCTCACAACCTTTCTCTCTGCTAAACTCAAACATCCAACTATGCTTAATAAGGGTACTTGTGTTGTTACACAGCTAGGCTTCTAAGCAGCCTAGTGCTATTAGGCTAGTAGCCTCATATGATGCTATGAAACTATGTGCCTATGCAGGCCTCCCAAGCCTTTGTTCCCCACACAGCCTGCTGATGTCAACTACTATAAATGCACCTGGATTCTTGTATAATAGACGTGGTATCCTACAGTTACTTCTCCAATGGCACGGAGTGCCAGTATTTTGATACTTGTACAAGCCTACACATTCATTTCATGCAGCCCTCCCAACCTGTTGTCTCCAACACGACCTGCTGATGTCATCTACTATAAGTTTACCTGCACTCCTATATAAATCAGACTTGTGCCATGGTGCTTGCATTAAATACTGTGTTCTGTAGTCTATGCACTTAGATAGGTAGGGATTATATTTTCGCTGCAGTCAACCATCTGTGTGTGTGTGTGTGTGTGTGTGTGTGTGTGTGTGTGTGTGTGTGTGTGTGTGTGTGTGTGTGTGTCTATGAGCTGTTGCTTGACATTGCTGAGAACATTTTATGCCAGCATGTGGGACATTTATCCTCTCTTCAACAGACATGGCTGATGTTATCAGCTATTTATTTTATTTTATTTAACATTTGTTGATAGTGAAAGTCCAACTAGGACAGAGCCTACTTTCAGTGGAGGTCTGGGGAGAAATGCTCCAGATGCATGTCTTTGGAATGTGGGACAAAACCAGAGTACCCAGAGGAAACCCACTCGAATGCAGGGAGGACATGCAGACTCCACACAGAAGGCACCTGAGCTGAAAATCGAAATGGAGAGACTCTTGTTATGAGGTGACAGCATTAACTGCTCATAGGTTCATAGGTAGGTACTAGGCTATCTACCAGAGGGCATTTATAAGCCTAGCCAGAGTGTGTCAACTTTCGCTGCCCCATTGATTAATTAACTGAGCCTCTGTCAAGCAGAGCCAATGAAGCGATCCTGGGGTGTATTTTCTGTTACCCATCCACTCGTCAAGGTTTCTCTTGAAGAGTGTTAGTGAGGGATTCTGCCTAATGTAGTTAGAAACTTTGTTCCAAAGCACGGGGAGTCTCTGTGACAGGAATCTATCCCTCCAGCATGTTCTATTTATTGTTGTAGCGAGGTTTAGCTCACTAGAGCGTGTGGCTCGCAGTGACTTGGATTTCTTTAGGTGGAGCATGTCCATCAATTCTGAGTTGGACATGGCTTTGTAAATCAGGCAGAGATTACCTCTGAGTAGGCGATATGCCACTGAGTACAGCCGGAGTTTTTTCAGTCGGTCTGCATAGGACATATGTTTGAGGCCAGTAATCCTCTTGGTGGGGTGCTTTTGTGGTCTTTCCAGCTGTTGGAAGTGTCTTGTGAGGTACATCCCAAATGGGGCATTGTACTCTATGATGGGTCTTATGAGTGACGAGCAGAGGGGCACTACAACCTCTTTATTTCTAGATGCGAACTGTTTAGTAATTAGATGGGCCACATAGAAGATTTACTAACTACTTTGGCAATATGATTGTCAAAGGAGAGATTATTATCTACCTGGGTTCCCAGATCTCTTATTACCTCTTCTGTATTAAGGGGGCTGCCACCTATGTGGTAATTCATGTGTGTTTTGTTTTTCCCAAATGGGATGACTATGCATTTTTTGGCATTTAGCTTGAGGCCATGACTTTGACACCAGGTGTTCGTCTCAGTAAGGCCTTTTTGGAGGGTGTCCGTGTCAGCCGGAGAGTCAATTATGGCTCCCAGTTTGCAGTCATCGGCGAACTTGGTTAGCCATAGTCCTCCTGTGTTTGCCTGTACTTCTGAGAAGTATATGCCGAACAGCAGTGGTCCCAGAACTGAGCCTTGCAGGACACCACTTGTGACTGGTTTAGAGTCGGTCCTGGAGCCAGCTATTCTTACTGTGTGAGTTCTGTCTGTAAGCCAGTTGGCAACCCATCGTGTGATGTAGGGGTTTATGTTCAGGCTGGTGAGTTTTTCTATAATACCTGAGTGAGGAATGGTGTTGAACGCCTTGGCGAGGTCGAGGTAGGCTGTGTGAACCACCTTTTCCTCTTCTATGGCCTTGGTGACAGTCTCAAAGAAGTCAACTAGGTTTAGTAGGCATGATCTGCCCTTAACAAAAATGATAATTGCAGCAAAAGAATGTAGTGGAATCTAGGATATCCAAAAACAAAGTCCAAAAATTGGTCTATCATGTTGACTGATCCCTCTGTCAGTGAACATATAGAACAATTTCCAAAGTTTTGTTTTAAAAATACCAAGAAGTTAAAACAGTGACTCTGTTATACACACACTGAACCATATAGGCACCTAACCTCCCAGCGTAAGGGCACTCATGCATGTCGGTCTTGCAAGGCATGCAGTTATATATGGTCTAAACACTTGATTATGCATCCATTAAGTATGGAACCTATGCATCTGTCCTTTTATGCAGATTGTTGTACACAAAATGTGGTCTATACGGCTAAAGTGTAATGTATGTGATTCATATTACATAGGAAAGACAAATCGTATGTTTAAGGACAGGATTCTGCAGCATCAGAGTAATATACGAAATAATAAATTAACAAATGCATTAGCAAAACATATATCTGAAGCTGGTATGAGTCACAGCTTTAAGTTCTTTGTACTACAGAAATTAAATGAAAGTTTAAGGGAAGGGGATTTGAGTAATGAAACTGAATTTGCTGAGTTAAATTGGATTGTCAACTTTAAAGCATATGTGCCACCTGGTTTGAATAGCACTGTTGCTTTAAAGCCTCTCCTAAAGAAGAGAGGCTTAGTTCACTGATAACTGTTAACACCCAACAGTTTTAATTGGTTTGAATTAACTGGAAGTTTTTGTATTTAAAGGCCTGTTTTTTCATACTGTTTGTTAAGGTCTGAAGAAGCGAGCAATTGTGAAAGCGCTTACCTGTTTTTATTTGGTTTTATCTGTTTTTTGGAATTAAAAGTGTTCTTACTCTCAGCATTGGGCATCTTTTTGTTTGCTTAACAAAAACGAACTTGGTCAGGTCAAGTGTTTGGAGGTTCCCAACGTCTTTGTTAATGAGTTCCATGATGATGCGCTCCAAAGCCTTGCAGACCAGACTAGTCAGTCTTATGGGGCGATAGTTACCAGGGTCAGTTGTGGCCCTTCCTTTGTGGAGTGGAATAACCACTGCTATGCACCATTCTATGGGCACGTAGCCTGTGGAGATGCTGAGGTTGAACAGCAGTTTAGGTGGGGGGGAGTTAGTTCGTTCTGTAGTTTAGGCAAGATGCATCCTGGGACACCATCTGGCCCCACTGACACTGTGTTTTTGGCTTTTGAAAGGGCTGTTTTCACCTGTGCATCTGTGATTTCTAGGACACTTCACTTTTCCGGTACTGTTGTGGGCCCTTTTGGAGGTGAGAGGGAGGTGAAGTTTGCACTGAATCTATCTGTCAGGATGTTGGCAATATCAGTAGGTTCAGTATATTTTGTGCTACTTTGCACGAGCTCAGAGCATATCTGCGAGTTGCCACTTAGATTCTTGACATAGCTAAAGAAGGCTTTGTGGTTATTTTTCGAATCCTTGGCTATTTTTCTTTCGAAGTTAGCATTGGATGATTTTATGAGGGACCTTAGTTTCTTACTGATACTGATAAGGGATGTCTTTCCTTCTTGGGATTTGCTTTTTTTCTGAACTAGTTTCCTCCTTCTATTATATAACCTGTTTATGTCAGGGGTCCACTAGACTGGTTTCCTTCTCTTAGAGGAGTGAGTCTTGGTTTTGCAAGGGATGGCACGATCCATGCATCCTTGTAGGTGCTCATAGAGTGCATCTGTAAAGGATTCTGCATCTTGGGCAGCGTTATCCTTTAACGTGGGGGCTGTGAAACTTACCACCTCGGTCTTAAGTAAGGTGAAGTTTGCTTTAGAAAACTTTTTCACTGTGGTTTCCTTGGTTGGGGGTGGTGGTGGGGTGTGGACATCCAGAGTAATTAGTTTATGGTCTGATCTAACCAGTGACAGGTTGACCTCTAGTGCGGTACAGTTGTTGCCCATGTTGATGATGACCAGGTCCAATATGTTTTCACCTTTGGTAGGGGAGTTTACCAGCTGATCCAAGGTGTTTGAGTTGATAAATTCCAGGAGAGCTGAACCAGGGAGTTTGTACTCGATTAGTTTTCCCAGTTAATGGTAGGGTAATTAAAATTGCCCAATATCAGGGTGTTCGGTAGGACCTTCATGTTTTCCAGTGTCTCCAGAAAGGCAGAGTGGTGGTCCTGGGTCATGGAGGGTGATCTGTAGCAGGCCACAATTTGCATTGCAGATTTGCCTGATGTTAGTTGCACATGGATGATCTCGGAGGTATCATGCTGCGCCACTAACTTGGAGGTGTAGGTATCCTTGATGAATATGGATACACCCCCTCCTTTTGTATTTCGGTCCGTGTTCTGTGGCCGAAATGTGTGGTATGAGTTGTAGCCCTGTAGTGTTGGAGTGCTCTCTGGAGCCTTGAATCAGGTTTCAGTTACTGCACAGATGTCGACGTTCTCCATACTGAGGAGTGCTTCGAGTGCATGCATTTTGAGATTTAAACTCCTGGCATTGAGTAGCATAACCTTCATTTTTTTATTTGTGCTGTTTATGGAGGTGGGTTTGTCTTTTGAGCCGTGCCTCAAAAAGGCACTATGAGGGCAGCAAGAGCCTTGGCCAGTATTCGAAAGCTTGGGGTGACAGGGGCAAGTCGTCTTTTACGAAGCAACCTGGCTTGTCGAGCATGTCGTCCCAGGCTGACAGACACTGGATCCCCTTTGAATGACACCAGAAGCTTAGCCAATTGTTGAAATTGATCATTTTTTCTTTATACTGAGGTATCACTCTTGGTGAGGGCAGGATGCTACTCAGCGTCAGGGTCATACCCGCCTGGGCTACATGATCAGAGAGCTCTTCCATGTCTCTTTTCATGTAGTCCAGGGAGGTACATCTCAGGTCATTCACACCAACATGAACAATTACAGAGTCATATTTGTACTTGTTCTGGAGTGACCTGAGTGCTTGTGTTATGTGGCGGATTCTGGCTCCGGACAGGCAGCTAACAGTAACCTTCTCCTTGTCCAGCCTAGTTAGTGGGATGTCAGTGTGCCTGACTATAGAGTCACCTATTACTAGTGTGTTAGGTATGTTATTACGCCTTAAGGGCTGTGATTGTGCGGCACATTGATTTTGTGTTTTATGTGTTGTCTGGTTTGTGACGGGAGGTGCAGTTTTTTTGGATGTCTGCTGTGGAGCTCTCTGATGCTTTTGCAGGTTTTTATTTAGAGCTTCCGAGGATGATTTAGTGTATTTATGTGTATTTTTTTGCCAGTGCTGGTTTAGTAGGTCTATGTGAGGCTGGAGGTGTGGTGCAAGTCTTAACCTTCTCCTCATGACTGTCTGTTCCAGTCTTGGGTGGAGAGACCTTAGCCTCCAGTTTGGCTGTATAACTGCATCTCTCGCATATGTTAGTGATTTGTGGTAGGAGAAAAGGGTTGTCTGTGTACATGAGGCAGTTGTAACATTGCCTGAGGATACCCAGGTTCACCAGCTGGACTTGGAGAGTACACCTGAAGTTGCCCTTTGGTCATGCCTGTATAGTAGGGTGAGCTGCTTAGTTGCTTGGTTGGTGAGGGGTGGATAAAGAGCCTTGACCCTGCTGGGCAATCAAGTGTCGGGGTATATTAGTGCTTGCTATTAGGTCTGAGCAAGTGCTGGACTGTAGGATGCTTTTTGAGTGCTTATGTTGAGAGTTAGACTAGTTTCAAGGGAAAAACTGAAGAGGAGACTTAGTGGAGCCGGGAATAATTTAACCATTGCTAACCGGTGCCCGGCGCACAAAATCGTGACAACGCGGTTTTTAAACTACTTACTTCTGGCCTACAACCACTCTTTTAGGGACAGATGGCTGCTCAAAGTTCCCCTCTCTCACAGGTGAACAGAGAAACTTCCCTCTATCCAAGTAAGGTATGGGCAACTCAGAAACTTGTAACACAGCCCTGAATTCAGCACTAGCCTGAAAACTGGACTATACTAGCTTAGAAGGGTGGGAAACAAGGAATGTTTTTGTTTTTGTCTTTTTTTTTTAAAAAGATAAGGCAAAAACAATAAAAAGTATACTTAAAACAGCTTTAAATGACTACAAGCGATTAGAAAAGGCTATTGTACTTTAGTGTGTAGCCTACAACAGTTAAACAAATTATTTAAACAAAAAAACGACTTTTTAAAAGTGCAGGCAGTCAAATAAGTACAATATGTGAAAAAAACAAACTTTTAAATCACAATAAACGCTGGAAATCAGCGATTAGGTGGAAAACAGTTAAGTACAACAAGAAAATACAGAAAACTGATACTTAATCACTCCAAAGACTCTCTTTTAAGCTAGAAGGCTTATATCAGTTTAAGGCTTTCTAGTGCTTTCCAGTAGATTAGTTATAGGAACGATGGGAAACAAGCATAGATGTGGTCTTTTAAACCAGAAAGTTGAAAGAGATGGACAGCTTCCCAAATGATCAATAAACTACAATTCCTGGGCCAAGAACCACTCCTCTTGTGGTAGACAGGCTACCTAGTAATTACTACTTCCACTGATAAGCTAGAAGGCTCCACTCCAACACAAAGGCTTGGGGGACTCAGAAGCTTAAAAACAGTCGTGGATACAGCAAATCTGTACCTGGACTAGACTAGTTACGGGAAAGGTGGGGATCAAGGGCAAACACGGGCTTTAAAACCAGAAAGTTGAGAGAGCTAGAAAAACTGCCCAAACGGCCAATAAACTACAATTTCTGAGCCAGAACCACTCCTCTTGTGGTAGATAGGCTACCTAGTACTTACAACTCCCACTGATAAGCTAGAAGGCTTCCCTCCAACACAGATAGGCTTGCGGGGCTCAGAAGCTTACTAACAGTCCTGGGTACAGCAACTCTGTATCTGGACTTGGCTACTTACAGGAAAGTGCTGCACCACTTCATCACCCATAAACTATAAAGTGTTGTCTGACACACTCCAAGTCAGAGTTGAGCTGTGGCGCTTGTGTAAAGTACTGTGTTCTGTAGTCTATGTACTTAGATAGGTAGGAGTTCTATTTTCACTGCAGTCAACTGTATGTGTGAGTGTGTGTGTGTGTCTGTGAGCTGCTACTTAACAGTATGGAGAGTATTTTACAACAGCATGTGAGACACACATTCTGGCCTCAACAGACTCTGTTGATGTCATCAGCTATATGACAGTTTTGGATAAGCAGTAATCCCACCAGGACATGGTCAGACAGTGGGCTGGAGGCTGGGCAGATGTAACCTCATCCTATACCAGACAGATTACAGTAACATGGCTTTTAATCTAGCCACATACATCATGACATGGTTTGTAGCCTCTGTGTTATGTTGATGAGAAAGGCCTGTGGTCTCTCCAGAGACACTTTCTAAATCTAAGCTGACACACCCAGTAGAAGTAAGGCAGCCTGCAATGCTGTTATGATTTCCTACTCCCAAACAGTAATCACTCACAGCTGCAATCCATTAATAATTTAAACCATATAAAAAGGCAACCGTGTAGCTAGCAAAAATTATGTTGAGGAGAGTTCTATATGTTTGGAACAGTGAATGAAAGTATTTTCTTCAGAATATCTGTATAGAGGAGGGCTGAATCCCAGAAGGTATGGTTCCATATACGCTGGAATGTATTTAACAATAATGTGAAACACAGGCTTTTATATTGTTATCTATATGGATTTCTTAGAAGTGTACTGATAGTGTGGCCATGCTTGTTAAACCATTTCAGAGGTAGACATGATTGGCAAGAAATAAAAATACATGGAAAGGAATGCTGTGTGAGAAATATGTACAAATGTTTTAGGGACATGTCCTTTGATAGCACTTTTAGTATTTCAAAGATGTTTTGTTAGCCAAAAGGGTCATTTGCCTGTTCTTTTCTGAGGATGGGGGCTATGGTGAGTTACTCTTATGGCATAACAAAGATATGTTGCTCTTGTTACTCTCCTTGTTTTGCATGCTGCCTGTTGTTAGTATTTCACATCTCTAAACTGTTTAATGTTTCTCCAGTTGGTAATGCTGACTCCTTTTATGTTGTATCTATAAACGCTTATTTTGTAGTTATGTGATACTTATGTGTAATGTAGATCTGTTTTCTTTTAGACCACCTACAATAATGCCAGTGAGATGGCTGAATTCATGTCAATGACCCTTTATGGATGTCAAAAACCTTTCATCAACATTTTTTGGCAACTTGGTGCCTTTCTCCTTCAAAGAGGAAAGCAAGATATGGGCCACAGACTGCTAATATGGCAGCAAATTGTTGCTAATGTCAATGCCATGGTCGGCCACGGAAGAACATATGAACAGCCACAGGGCCATTGACAAGATAACCTCTGCAAGAAGGTGAACATCTACAGTAGGCTGTGACCTATTGCTTACAGGGGGAGGCCTGCTAAGGAACCACCACTGACTCCCAATGAACAGTTCCTAGCCAACATAAGAGATACAGAAAGCTCCCAGGAAACTGTAGTCCAACACATGCTGGAAGTGGGAGCCAGCATTTTGGACATACCAACCACATCCCAGGAGGAGCTTCCAGGTAGGCCTTGTTATCTGAACAGTTGAATACAGTTGTATACTTAAAGAATTTAAATGAATATGTTCATTCTTATATACACTGTTGGAAACTCCTGGTGTTCTGGCTGGTGTGATTCTCAAACAATCATGAAATATATCACTTATTTCTAAGTATATTTCTTGGCATTTTAACATTTCAGAGTTTTGCATTGTCTTAATCTTGCCTGACTGAATTATTGTTTACCTGACTGAATTATTTTATAAATTTACTGGCATTGTTTTATGTTTCTCATCTGTCCTGAAACTGTTCCCCTCCCCCAGCCTATTCTTCTAGAGTTGTTATAGTTGGTGGCTTTGCAGTTGCCCGCCCCTACTGTAAATTTGATCTGGGACACCCCTCCCAGTCTGGTGTTCACTCTACTTAATACAGAAAGAACATATGAGAAGGCCAACCAACTTAGGTTCTTAACCTCTGCTCCTCCTTCCTCTCTCTTTGCACTTTACTAAAAAAATTGCACTTTAATTTGCTTTTGCCTATTCCTAAAAGTACTCAATTGTATTTATTCTGCTGCATTTATTACTGCTTGGTAGTAGCCTGATTAAATTTTAACTATTATTCTAAGCCTTTGGTTGAAGCACTTGGGCTTCAGACCAGTTGTTTTACATTAAGAAGGTTTGTGGTCTGCACTGTTGTGACAGGACAGGTAGCTTACATCCTTCTAAGTTGGGAGTTGCTGATTGAAGGCTTAGTGTCTGTTATTCTAAGAGTGTATTAGTTCTGGTTTAAACACTTGGGCTTTGGGACAGTTATTTTACATTAAGAAGGTGTGGTCTGCACTCTTTTTTTGGAGAAGGTTCCCCCACACCTAGTGGCAGGAGTGTGCAGTTAGAACTTGTCTGATTGAGGACTGCTGGAAAGGGGCTCAGTTTTTAGCTTTTTATTGGTTCATTTGTTTAAATCAGTTTGCTCATTTGCTACTGTTATATAAAAAAAAATATGCTTTATGCATCGCCGCTTAGCTAGGGTTAAACTATTTTTGGCGTCATAAAGTTTGCTCTTCAAATTTTCCCTTAGGACTAGCTAGTTTTTAGTTTTAATATTCAAATCTGTTTCTTTGAACTCAGCACTTGTTCAGAACTCATTGTAAGCACTAAATAAGCTACAAATTACTACAGCACTCGACTTTCCTCACTTGTCTAGAGGAAAACAGTTTTTAGTACTTAATAAATAAGCACCTATCCGGGCATGTCTAAGGGTCAGCTTCCAGTGTTTTCTCCTGTCTACCTGATGAATCTGGACATCTTGGGGCAATGCAGCAATTGCCTGATGCACACAGACAACCCTCTCCTCCTACCACCCAACACTACAACCTGTGAGAGATGCACTTATATTGCCAAACTGGAAGCAAAGCTCTCTTCACCCAATACTGGACTAGACAGTCAAGAGGAGAAGGTAAACACTTGCACCACACCACACACCACACTCATCACATAGTCCCTCAAAACCTACACCACCAAAACACACACAGAGCAACACAAAACACAAACCTACATTCACGGAGGTTCTCAGTAAAAATCTGCTCAAGCAACAGAGACCTCCAAAACAGAAACCCATGCAACCCCCACCCCCTAACACAACCCAAATGACACATAGCCTACAAACTCAGTGTGCCACTCAACCACAGCCCATAAGGCATAACAACCTACCCAACACTCAAGTCATAGGTGACTCTATAGTCAGGCACAATGATGTTCCACTCACCAGGCTAAACAAGGAGAAAGTTATTGTCAACTGCCTATCGGGTGCCAGGATCCACCACATAACTCACGCACTCAAGTCACTCCAGAAGTACAAATATGACTCTGTCATTGTCCATGTTGGTGTGAATGATCTGAGAAGTACCTCCCTAGACTACATGAAAAGAGACATGGAGGAGCTCTCCGATCTTGTAGCCGAGGCAGGCATGACCCTAGCCCTGAGTAGCATCCTGCCATCACCCAGAATGATACCACAGTACAAGGACAAAATGATTGACTTCAACAATTGGCTAAGCTTCTGGTGTCATTCTAAGGGGATGCAGTATCTGTCTGCCTGGGATGACATGATCGACAGACCACGATACTTTGCCAGAGATGCCCTGCACCTGTCACCCTTGGGATTTTGGATACTGGCTAAGGCTTTTGCCACCTCTATGGTGCCTTTTTTAGGCAAGATTCAAATGACAAATTCACCACCATAACAGATACGAGCAAGGAAAATCTGAGGGTAATGCTACTCAATGCTAGAAGTCTAAACTTCAAAATGCATTCACTCAAGGCACTCCTTAAAATGGAGAACATCGACTCTGTGCAATGACAGAGACCTGGTTCAAGGCTCCTGAGAGCACCCCTGCATTACCAGGCTATAATTCATACCACACCTTTCGGCCACCTAACCTGGACCGAAACACTGAAGGTGGAGGCCCGTCCATATTCATTAAGGATATCCACACCTCTAGGCTAGTTGGTCAGCATAATGCATCCGAGATTATCCAAGTGCAACTAACTCTGGGCAACACCGCAATCCAAATTGTAACTTGCTACAGATCCCCCACCATGCCCCAGGATTCCTACTCCTCATTTCTTGATACACTGGAAAATATTAGGGTACAACCCAACACCCTAATTATGGGCGATTTCAACTACCCCACTATTAACTGGGAAAACCACTCATATACCAACTCTTTTGCTCAACGTTTTCTGGAATTCATAAATTCCAATGCCTTGGATCAACTTATCCACACCCCTACCAGGGGCAACAATATCTTAGACCTGGTCATTACCAACATGGGTGACCAGTGTTCCACACCAGAGGTCAATTCCTCATTGGTCAGATCCGACCACAAGCTAATCAGCCTAGACATCCACATCTCGCCCTCACCCCCCATTAGGGAAACCATTGTAAACAATTTCTCCAAAGCCAGCTTTACGCTTCTTAAGACAGAAGTGGCAAACGTCAAGACACCCATGCAGACGGACAATAGAAGTACAACTGCTGAATCCTACACAAATGCACTTTATAAGCACTTACACAAGTGCATGGATCGTGCTATCTGTAACAGAACCAAGATGCTATCCTCCAAAAAAAGGAAGCCAATGTGGTGGTCCCCTGCCATAAACAAACTCTACAACAGAAGAAAGAAACTGTTGCAAAAAAAGAGTAAAATCCCATGACTGGAAGAACTCCCTGGTCAGCCTCAGTAAGAAGCTGAGATCCCTCATAAAATCCTCCAAAGCTAGTTATGAAAACAAAACTGCCACTGATTCTAAAGACAACCACAAAGCATTCTATAGCGATGTCAAGAATCTCAATGGCAACACTCAGATCTGCTCTAAGTTACAGCACAATGCCACTAAATATACAGAACCAACTGATATTGCCAACATCCTAGCAGATAGGTTCAGTGCTAACTTTACCCCCCTCACCCCCTAAAGGGCCCATCTCTATACCGGAATAATGCAAAGGTCCTGTAATCACAGCTGCACAGGTAAAAGTCACATTCTCCAAAGTCAAAAACACAGCATCCATGGGACCTGACAGCATCCCAGGCTGTGTTCTACATGAACCACTGAATGAACCGGCACACCACCTAAGCACCATGTTCAATCATAGCCTCACCTTAGGCTTTGTGCCCACTAAATGTTGCACAGCGATGGTTATCCCACTCTACAAAGGGGGAGCCACGATGGACCCCGGGAACTACCACCCCCATTAGCCTGACGAGCCTGGTCTGCAAAGCCATGGAACATATCATCATGGAACTTATAAACAAAGACATTGGTAATCTCCAAACTCTGGACTCCACCCAGTTCGGGTTTTTAAAAGGCAGATCATGTCTCCTAAACCTGATTGACTTCTTTGAAGCAGTCACCAAAGCCGTAGACAAGGGTAAGGTGGTTCACACAGCCTATCTAGATCTCGCCAATGCTTTTGACACCATCCCCCACTCTGGAATTATAGATTAACTCATTAAACTAGGTATAAATCCCTATGTCACAAGATGGGTTGCCAACTGGCTCACTAACAGAACCCACACTGTGAAAGTAGCAGACTCCAAATCAGACTTCAGACCAGTGACAAGTGGAGTACCACACTGTGTTCATTCCTGGGTCCTCTCCTGTTTGGTATCTACCTTTCTGAAGTACAGGCTAACAAAGAAGGTCTTTGGCTAATGAAGTTCACAGATGGCTGCAAACTAGGAGCCATAACTGAAACTCCTAACGATGTGGACATCCTACAAAAGGGCCTCACTGAGATAGATGCCTGGTGTCAAAGCCATGGCCTCAAGCTCAATGCCAAAAAGTGCACTGCCATCCCCTTTGGTAAAAACTCTGTACCCATGAGCTACCACATAGGTGGTAGTCTACTTAACAACAAAGGTGTGATAAAAGACCTTGGGACACAGGTGGACAGTAGTCTCTCCTTTGATAATCACATTGCCACAGTAGTCAGGAAATCCTTCTATGTGGCACACCTCATGGCAAAAGGTTTCTCATCCAGGAAAAAAGAGGTCATTGTTCCCCTCTACTCATCACTCATTAGACACATTATAGAGTACAACGCTCCTTTTGGTATGTACCTCACAAGACATCTACAACAACTAGAAAGGCCACAGAAATACCTCACAAAGAGGATTACTAGCCTCAAACAGATGCCCTATGCAGACCGTCTAAAAAAACTCCAGCTTTACTCAATCACATATCGACTACTCAGAGGCGATCTCTGCCTAACATACAAAGCTATGTCAAACCCAGAGCTGTTAGACATGCTCCACTTAAAGAAATCCCAATCCCTCGGACCCACACACTCTACAGACCTAAATCTTGTCACCACAATAAAACAGAACATGCTGGAGGGATAGATTCCTGTCCCAGAGACTTCCCATACTCTAGAAGAAACTACCTATCTATATCAAAAAACGCTCCTCATTGGCACTCTTCAAGAAAAATCTTGATGACTGGATGGGAAATAGGAAATTCACCCCGGGGATCACCTCTGTGGCTCTGCTCGATAGGGGTACAGGAAAATAATTTTCTTGTATGGTGAAAAACAGGGTACCTTTTTGGCTACGCTTGTATAGGCCCTAGGACCGATAACCTAGTACCTACCTATGAACCTATGAACATGTATGTATTTGGTTGGGGGGATTGAAGATTGCTGCAGTTATAAGCTTAGTTTGGAGTTGTCAGCCACATTCTTGTTTAAATGATTGTTTACTGCAGCTATAAAGGGGCAAATGTATTACCCGCTGTGTTACTGTTGATTGTGATGTTGTTGCCCTTACCTCTTGCTTAATTTATTTCAGGACTATCAGGCCTCCAGGAAAGCTTGCCTTCTGCAGTTGGTAAGCCAAATATTTTTATGTCAGTAATGCTGATCAATGTAAACAAATACTGTAGTGTGTGATTTTGATCTCAGGTGTGTTGTGAGTACTGCTGGACTGTCTGTAATAATGGCAGCAGTATTACTTTGTTAGCATACACTGCACTATAGTAGTGCCAGTATTCATGTATTCTTGTGTTTGTTTTTTATTACAGGTGATTCTGACAGTGGAACTGTGGGCCCTGTGGCACTTGATGTCAGTGTATCAGCAGACACTGATGATGATGGTGCCCAACCTGAGGCACAGTCAGGGGGGTGCAGAGGTTGACATACAGCCATCTTCTGCATTTACACTGAACACAGCCAGTAGGCCTATGCCTATGCCTACCCAGTCCACTAAGCCCACAGATATTACACAGGTGGATGGTGAGGACACTGATCAGGGAAGTATAGTTACTGAGGCTTCAAGGCCTGTTGAGTCTGGCCATAACCAAAGTGTGGATGAGGTGCCATGCAGGAGGATTGATAAGGGATGCTTGGAGGGAGCTTGCTGTACCTCCTTCACCTGGTATAGGTGTCACTTCCTGTGCCATTCAATAATGTTTAGGGCCATCATGGAGGCACAGACATGTTCCCACAGATGCTCCAGATAAATTCTCAGGGTTGTGGATGTGGCAGTCTGACATGAGTGACTGTCTCCACTGTGTTGCTGATTCACTGGATTGGATGAATGACATGTTGGCACTAGAGGTGTCTGTGATGGACCAAGGGGTGTCTGTCATGGAATGAGCAGTATCTGTGATGGGATGTCTGCTAAGAGGGGGAAAGCATCCTCATGGGAGCAGGTCAGCCACATCATCTGCTGTCAGCTAATGTGGCTGTGTCCAATCATGCCCTATAGTGGCAGTACTTTCACTGCTCCATCAGTGAGTGTGCTGTCCATTCACAGACCTGGAAGACCATGGGGTCATGGTCCTGGGTGTTCCCACGAAGGAGCTCATCCAGCAGACAGCAGTCACATTCAACTAGCAGCACTGCATCTAAGCTTGGTCTTGGATGTCAACATGCCAGTGCAACTCCTGGCAGAGGCATTTCTCATGGTCGGGGTTGACAGCAGTGAACTGCCACCTCTACCATGCACAACCCACACCTGTCCAACACACAAAGACATAGAGCTAGCACTTAGCTTGTCTGTGTTCATGCACACATGGCACACCAATTTCACCTGGAGGACCCCTACAGACACACACACAACAGTTACTCATTTTGTCGCACTGCCCTTTGTTGTTTTGTCCAAATGTCTGCCTTCTTCTCCTTCTTACCCAGCACAAACTCACCAACCTTTTACATCAGCCTAGTCGGCCCTGCCACCCAACACCATGTGCAAGTGATAACTGTGCCATATCCCTGTGTTCTATCTTTCTGATTCAGGGATACAAAATCTGTGTCTGATGTTCATGGTGCATAGCTAACTTACTGCTTAGTATATTTGCATTTGTGGTGTTTAATTGGTTAATGTATGTTTAACTTTTATTGGCCTTGGAAAGTTTGACAGTTGATAGCATCAAAATGTCACAACTTTATAGTGAATGCTGTTGTGAGGGACGTGAAGTAAGAAACTCCAATGTGTATAATTACTTTCTAACATGTCTCTAACAGGATTTTCCAGTCCAAATGTATGGTGCACATTACAGGTTATACCATGATATCCAGGTCTTAGGACTGTATGACACTTCATTTTCTTTTCCCTTTCCTTAGTTTTCTTCATTTGAATTTCTTTTTTGCCACAGTTTGTGCAATGCTCTGCATAGAACAAACACTGCAATCAGAGAACCGGAACCACCCAGGCAGCAAACAGCAAAAATAGAAAATATATTGAGTACTACATTCCTTTCAGTGTCTTCCTGCTATGTGGACTGGCATGGCATTCACTTCTGCCTAAAATACATACACAAAGGCTTGTACATCCAATAACCCTGAAATTGCATTGCTTGCCAATGTTGCACTCTGCTTACCATTATGCACTGCCGAGCACCGTGTCTGTCCGATGGTAAGCATTGCTCAACATTTTCAAACAATGTCCATACTCCCAGTAAGCACAATAACCGCAAATGGTGGGAAACCACCATTCTACATTGGTCTTGATCTGTGGTATATATGGCAGATGTCCGTGGAGAGGGAGTGAGATTCCATACTAAAAGATGAGGTGCCCAGGAGTCCAAAGTATTTGTTAGACTCCTAGTGAAGGAACATGGGCCCAGGCTATTGCAGAGAGACTATTCTGTCTCAGAGTACAAGTCAGAGGCATAGGATAGTCTTGCACAAGCTGTGACCAGTGTTAGCTATATCCCCCTCATGGATGAGCAATGTAAACACCACTACAATGACCTCCGGTGGAGGAAGAGGGATACCCTCGAACATTGGATCAAGGAATGTAGGACTGGAGACACCAAACAGGTGTCTAAGTATGAATTATAGAGACTACTTGTAAGGGTTAAAAGCTGAATATAGTCATGACTGGTATTCATAATGGTATTCTGTTCTGTTTTTTTTTCCACAGCTGCCACAGAGAGAGAACTGAATGTGAGAACCCATGGGGCAAGACTGGCCCAGATGAGAGAAGCATGTAGTATGTATGCAGTAGAACAGTACTGGTACTGTAGCATTAAAAGTTTAAGATAGTTTTGGGGGTATCTTATACAGCTGTATCAAAGTAAGCATGCATATCTCAACAGTAAAAGCAGGTATGCATGCATTACTGTGTAGCACAACCTAAGAGTTCAATATTCTAATATCAAAGTGAGCAGGCATCTCTCAACTGTAAAAGCAAACCATGCATGTATTAGTCTGTAGGTCAAACCAACAGTACAGTATTAGACAGTAATCAGAGGTCGTGGGTTCACATACCACACATCACAGCTATACAATACTGTTAATTTGTCATCAATATTTTAAGGTAAATTTATACCTCTACATCAGTGGCACAAATGGCCTGCTGTAAACTGTAATCTGTATAACTGGAACACACAAAAAAAAAAAATATATATATATATATATATATATATATATATATATACACACACATACACACTAAGAAATGAACTTTGTGACAATGACAGCATTCAACGAATAGTAAATCACACCAACTCTTGTAGTACTTTAGCGCTTTTGTCTTATGTATTATCAAGACTTCTTCAGAAAGACATGTTTCATAACTGTGAGCAACCATTTTCACTTCCTTTAAAAACATTAGTTCTACCAGGCCATTTAAATTAACAACAGTTCCTTTCCAATAGTAAAGTGTGAACAGGCAGGGTGCTGTGTGCATTTTCATTAACATTACAATTGCAGTTACATAAGGTAAATTGGTCAGACAGTAATAGCCTTGTGGTGCTGTGTGCATACTAATAGGGATCGTGTGCAAAAGCAAAACAAAAAATATGGGGGGAACTGGGAAGGATGAGAGTCATGCTGTGATAATTCTAATATTAACACTCAGATTGATTCGTCCCTGACGGGACAACCCAGAAATTACGTATAGTTACTTTGCGTAACTTATGAGTCCATGCCTCCAAAGGTAAGCAAAGAAGGGCATGGACGAAGGTGGAGGAGTCAGGTAGAGAGTCCTACTATGCTTGGGTATCAGTGTGTGTGTAGAGAAATGTGTGGGTATGCCACCTGAGGGGGGGGAGTGGGAGGAATGAGGTGTGGACTTGAGGGGGAGGCTGTTTGGGGGTTGCCCACGACACGGAGTGTGGAGCTGGGGTTTAATGGGTAGGAGAATATAAATAACAGAGAGTCCCAGAAGACTGGGTCAGTGCGGATGGTACTGCCTGTGGGCTGGTTTGGATGGTACCACCCCTTGAATGGCTGTGTGAAAAGTGAGACCGGGAGGTTGTTGGTGGGGTTGGCAGGGGCTAGCCTGGTGACTGGGAGCGTGTGTGTAGGGGGTAGGGGGGAGGCAAAAGTCAGAGAGAGAGAGGAAACACATTATATTCACTTCCACAGTTGTAAATCCATAAACACATTAAATCCACTTGCACAATTCTTCAAACCCTAGCCCATTTCAATCTCTATACCTTCTAAGCGCACATTTGATGTCCAGGTTTAGGTTGAGTAAGGGAGAGAGGGACCTATTTCAGGGACCTAAATATGGCCTGTGATTTAAGTAGGACATACTGCAGGGACAGATTTATCTCCCAGCGACTGCCACATCTTTGGAACAGGCTACCAATTCATGTGAACACAGCACCTCTATGACAGTGTTCAAGAGGAACCTGGATGAATGGATGCAGCACCATAAATTCTTACTGAGGATAGTGCCAACAGCCCTCCTGGACATGATAGCATTTTCATGGCATTATATTGGGATGAAACGGCTAGGCTTAAAATGACCTTTGGGTCAATACCCTAGTAATCTCCTATGATTCAACAGTAAAAAATGATCATATGTGTAGAATATTAGCTGAATTTGCACTGTTACTGGAGAGAGGGGTGGCCACAACACAATCATGTTGCACAGCCAACTGGATCGAATCAAGTGTGTTAGAAGACACATGTGCGAAATAGAGAGCTATGTATGGGATGAATTATTTTTGTGGGACAGGTGCCCATTTTTTCCCTTTTTTTTGAGACAGAGGAGTGTTGAGTCAAAGAAAATGTTACTGTTATTCAGAACTACACAGCAGTGTAGCTGAATGAAATTACAATGCTTCATTCTCAATGCAGAAAACAGTTGCACATATAGACACAGAAAAAATAATAAAATATCACAGTACAAATTTAATAAGTAGCAATTAGTAAGCAAAGTAGGACAGCAGTGACCCACACCCATCCCAGAACAGGAGACAAGGAAGGCAAGGAACAATATGAAGATAATACATGTTTTTTTCTTTTTTGCGAGGAAACGCTTTTTTATAGCATTATTTTTGTTCTAAGTAATTATGGAAACCTTGCTGGTTCAACTTAAACAGTCTATTCAGAGACTAACTTCTGTAGTGATGGAAGGAAGATCAACGAGAGTATCTACCAATACCCTGACTGACTCACAAGCTGAACTGTTTACTCTGCATTCCCCAGTGGCCCATGAATCAACGAGGACCAGCCCAGCGACCATAAGGCCAGATAGAGTTAATACAGACCTGAATTAATGGTTTACAACATTTGAAGCAATTTTTTTCAATGAAAACTCTACTCCCAATCAAGTTATGTCATTAAAATGCAGTTAAGTACCTTTGATAAGCTTTGTACTTTTGAAAGTACAGAACACTTCAACTAGACAATGCATTTTTAAATAAATCAGTTGCTCTCAAACAAGTTCCCAAAGGCTTACAAGTCTGGAAACAGCCTTTGAGGATTAAGGAGGGGTCCTCTGCATTTCGAGAACTTGTGGCTTTATTTGAGAAAACAGGTTTTGAAATGATGGACTTCATCATCAGAAACAACAACAGTAAGTTGACTCTTTTGCAAAATGAGATTTCTTTTTTAAATCAAAGTATTATTTCAGATTTACTTTTTTGGGCAATACAAATTTAAGTATGGGAATGTTCTTAAAGACATAAATAACTTTGCAAAAGAGAACAGTTTGAGAAAGCAATGTAAGCTTGACAGAGACAGGGCTAATTATTCAAATAATAAAGCATATATAGGGAGAAAACAGCCCCAGGGAAATGTGTATGAGAATAGCCCTTAAAATAATGAAAATATTCAGAACAACAGTTCTGACAGTGAAAGGGGGTTTGACAACACCAGGGGGAGTAATGGTTATTCTTTTCAGGCGGGTCAACAACTAAGGAGGTCTGAGAGACTGAAAAATCAAGGGAAATGGACCCCCTGGGGCAGGCAGAACTACAATGTTCAGTGCAAGAGAAACAGTGATTATTCCAACAGGGGACAACAGCAGGGTTGGAGGAGAGACTTTCATTGACTGTGTTATTTAACAGAAATGTCTGACCAAGATTAATTGAATGTAGTTGAAAATGATTGTTCTGATGTTGCAATGGATGTAATATTTTGGAAAGTGATGGCTTTTATATTTACAATTACAGTGATGTCACTGTTAGGGAAGGACAGTTTAACTTGTTTAAAAAGGGATATTTTTGAACCCAATTATAAGACTGACGTTGAAAATGTTTTGATTAACGTAAAACTGTATACTAGACAACTGAATCTCAGTTTATATTTTAAAAACAGTGATGTAGGCTTGGGCAAGAACTTGGTGGCCAAATGTAAGAGCACATTCACCCCCCCCCAAGTCACCCACTTATAGTGTCCTTTGAGAAATTATGTGAACAACATTTTAGAAAAATAGTCAAAGAGACCAAATATAACACTAACAATCTTATGAGAGATGAAGCCACTGTTTTGAATGAACTGGCAGGAAACAAGCTGTATCACGTAATGAAACCAGACAAAGGGGGGTAGTCATTATGTCTCACATAAATTACAGTTCCAAAATGTTTGAAATATTGAAAGATACCACAACTTATAGTAGGACTTCAAGAAATGCTGTTAATAAAGCTTATGCCAGGATTGATGTTTTTTATTTGATGCTCTATTTCAAAATGAAGTAGAAATTGTGGCCATAAAATATTTAACAGTTGAGAAACCAAGAACACCAGTAATCTTTAGAATACCAAAGATTCATAAAAATGTGTATACCCCCCTTTAGATCAATAGTAGCAGCCTGAGGTTCTAAGACTGAACTAATAGCAGCATATTTAGACAAATGGGCAAGTTTAGTGGTAAGTGAGGCACAACATATACTCAAAGATTCATGGCACTGTTTTGAATTATTATGACAAATAAATATAGACAGATTGGATTTTTGTTTCCTAACTGTGGACTTGGTTCACTTGTTCTCAGTAATCCCCCATAATGATGGGTTAGATTTCTTTAGGGAAAGTTTGATGGGTAACAAATCAATAGATCAATCCAAGGTCAATTTATTTGTTGGATTCATGGAAGTGGTTTTGACTAACAACTTTATGATTTTTGAAGGTGAATTCTATCATCAGGAAGCAGGAGTGGCTATGGGGGCCAAATGTTCCCCCTAGCTTTGCGAATCTGGTTCTCCTAAAATGGGAGAGAAGATATGTTTTTTCCTCTACCTTTATGGCCAATATATTGCTGTATGTGAGGTTTCTGGATGGCATACTAATTTTTTGGTGAGGAGAGGAACATGTGATGAACGACTTCGTAAAATACGTTAACGGCAAAACCGCTTTCTTTGAGTTCACATATAAATGGCACTGTGATAAAATAGAATTTTTAGATATTAAGTTGGCTAAGGACATTGCTGGGGGCACCCTGGCCAGTAGTATCCACAGAAAGGAAACATATTCCAGTATGTTACTGCACTATAACAGCTGCCACCCCTTCCATCAGATGAAGGGTATAATAAAAGGCCAAATGGTTAGGTTATCTAGGCTCATTAGCGATGAAATATTCAAAAAAGGGATTTATATATTAATTGAAATGTTCCAAAACAGAGGCTATCCCTTAAGTCTTTTGCTAAAAGTGAAGAGAGAAGTTATGTTTAAAAGAAATACTACATTTAAGTCTATTTTAAAAGCAGGTCTAAAAACTAATAGAACCAACATGGCCAAGCTAGACATCAATGTTCTGGTACTACAATACAATACAGAAACATCAAACTTGGTATCAAGTGTTAATAATATATGGGAAACTCATTTTGACAAAGAAATTAAGGAAAAGTTGGGGCATAAACCTAAGGTTGTGTACAGTAGAGGGTGTAATATAAAGAATATTCTTGAAAGTGTCACCAGAAAACAAGGCAAGCACAGGTCATTGATGTACAAATGTGGTGCTTGCAAGACCTGTAAAAATATAAATGATGGTACGAATGTCTTTATAGGAAGTTTTGAACGTACTATAGGATGCTCGGGCAGGTGCAAATGCAATACCACTATAGTGGTTTATTTGGCTACATGCTTATCATGCCCTGGTTTCTACACAGCAAGACCAAAAGAAGGCTATGGGATTGCATTACTGAGCACCTTCGAGACATTAAAAATAAAAAAAAAATGAACAATGCTTTATATGTTCACACTCTAGAATGTCACAACTGTAAGAGATTTTTATTCTTTGTCATTGATAGAGTACAGAGTGACTTTAGGAGTGGGGATGATGAATTAGAATTAGAAAATAAATGGCAACTGAGATTAAACGCTTGTTGCAAGCCAGGTTTAAATGATTATTGTTCAATAGCTCCCTTTTTGAAGCAAAGGGCAGCAGAGGTTTAATTTCAAGTGCACTGTGAAAACACTTATTTGTCTACAACTAACAAATCAACTATGTTTTTCATTTTTAAGTCTATGTTTAACAATGTTTTATACTATTATGTTCATTATTAGTATTAACACTAATATTTTTATCTTGAATGTATTGATTATTGTGGTTTACAGCATGTTATTCTTTATATTCCATATTCAGGGGAAGTATGCCTTTATGTTTAGTCAGGGTAATTTCATTGCTGCAAACAAAATCATGAATAACTGCTTAAGTAATTAGAGTATATAAAGGAAGTTACATCATAATTAAAGGACTCTGATGAAGCCAATTCATGTTTCTTGGCGAAAGTGCTTAGTTGGTTTTACTTTAACAGTATTTAATGTTAAATAAATTTGTGTTTCATGCAAATACTACCTTGGTGGCTTGCTTTTTTATTTTTATTACTGCTTACAAGGTTTTGAACCATTTGGCTTGTTTTTTGTTGTATAATATGAAGGGAATATTGTCAAAGTAAAATTGAAACAATAGCAACATATCTATGATTAGAATGAATTATTGCACAGTTTGTATATTGCACTTTACAGTCCTTCAGTGTGGTAGATGAGCTACCTTAGTATTGCACTTGGTTACTGCACATCCATAAAACAAGCTACTTGATAGGCTAGTTATGTAACAGAAGTGGTTGAGTGTTTCGACAGACTCATGGTTCATTGGGGAAGGGATGTAGGTATATCTGTGAGAGGGAGATTGGGTAGATGAGGAAGCAATCACAGACAGGACATACAAGACAAGACATACGGATGGTGACAGACACAAGAGGTTGGTGAACACCATGGTTGGGTGAGCATGAGGACATCTGGTATCCTTGGTCATCAAGCTGGGTGACAGTGAGAATCAAATCCTCACCCACTGGACTGTTATCAATGCCACCTCACTGCACCGATGGCTGCAGTGCCTGATGTCTGAGTCTCCACTTGGTATTCTGTACAATGATGGAGAGCAGGTGCACCATCCAGCATAGGCATACACCAACAGTGCGGCTCACAATCCTATGCATCAGTCCTGGCAGTTCGTCATGGGTGATAAAATCACTACATCTGCCACTGTTCCCAGACGGAACCTTTGGCCTATCCTGTGGGGCAAAACTACCTGATGGACCAGGAAGTACAGGGATAGTAGAGGAGGTGCTGCCAGGTTGCATCTCAAATGTGCTCGACATTGGTGGCGTAGCTAGTGAAGTGGGGGCAGGAGAATCCTGTGGGGCAGGCTTACTCCACTGTACTGTGGAAAAAAATGGAGAAGATTAGGATTGGGTGAGAGGAAAAAAGGGATAACATTAACTTCATATGTGACATACAATGCATTGATACAATTATTTGACTCTGTTCTGTTACCTTTACTTTTAAGACTACCGACTCCTAACAAATGCATTTTTTATTTTTAAGACTACCCACCTCATAAAAGAAGCACACTATACTACAGATAGCACCAAGCAATCCTTTTATGTGTGCATATATTACACATATGTGTGTTCCAGTTATACTGATTACAGTTTACAGCAGGCCATTTGTGCCACTGGTATAGAGGTCCGAAGTTACTTTGCAATACTGATGAAAAATTAACAGTATTGTATAGTTGGGTAGTGTGGTTTTTTGAACCCATAACCTCTGACTACTGTCTAATACTGTACTGTTGTTTTGGCATACAGACTAATGCATACATAGTTTCCTTTTACAGTTGAGAGATGCATGCTCACTTTTATTTTAGAATATGGAACTGTTGTTTTGTGCTACAGAATAATAGGGCATACTTGCTTTTACACTTGAGATATGTATGCTCAATTTGATACAACTGTATAAAATACCAAAAAAGCGGTCTTTAACTTTTAATGCTACAATAAACAGTACTGTTCTGATGTATACATATCATATGCTTCTCTTATCTGGGCCAAGCTAGTCCCGTGGGTTCGCACATTCAGTTCTCTGACTGTGGCAGCTGTGGGAAAAAAACAGAACAGAACAGAACAAAATACCATTATGAATACCAGTCATGACTACATTCAGCTTTTAACTCTTACAAGTAGTCTCTGTAATTGATACTTATACATCTGTGTTTTGTCCCCAGTCCTACATTCCTCAATCCAAAATTCAAGGGTATCCCTCTTCCTCCTCCAGAGGTCATTGTAGTGGTGTCTACATTGCTCACCAGTGCGGAGGATACTGGTAGCACTGGTCACAGCCTGGGCAAGACTATTGAATGCCTCTGATTTGTATTCTGAGCAAGACTAGTCCCTCTGCAATAGCCTGGGCCCATATTCCTTCACTAGGAGTCCAACAAACACTTTGGACTCCTAGGCACCCTATCTTCGAGCACAGAATCTCAATCCCTCACCAGGCACACCTGCTATGCCTATCATGGACCAAGATCAATGTAGAATGATGTTTTCCTGCCAACTGCAGCTATTGCATTTACTGGGAATGCACACACTGTTGGAAAGTGTTGTACAATGTTTACCATCTTGTAAATATGGTGCTCAGCATTGCACACCTTCAAGCACCACATTTTCATGATGTTAAGCAGAGCAAAACATAAAAGTATTTGAAAGTGTTACATATACCTATATTGGAACCCAGTACCATATGGCCCCAAAACGGAATGGATCAATGCATTAACAGGTGGTGCCACAGACTCACTTGAGTAGCAGATATATATTAGAGACTGAATTGCAACTGGCAGACCTAACTGCTGTTGCATACACCTGCTACTTAACTGAGTCTGTGGCAGAAGGTATTAATGCACTTAATGCAGTGATATGTTCCTTTTTGTGGCCAGATTTTACCGGGCCCTAATACAGCTGTATCTAATAAGTTTAACTGCTTTTGTATCAGAGATGCTGCATGTTGATGCGAGATGTGCACCATCATGCAATAATACTTTAAAGGATATGAATGGGGAACACAGAACAGTGTTGACATGGGGAGCAAGCAGGGAGAAGAACAATAGGAATTCCCTGATAAACTGTGATAGTTAGGATTGGTTGTATGAAATACATGTACTGCAAAACTGACTCTGTGGCAGTGTATGTTAATGCACTGATATATTCCTTGTTTGAGGCAGATGATACTAGGTTCTAATACAGGTGTATGTAGTACTTTTACAGTTGTCTGATACACTGACATACATTTATATACAGGTGTAATTCATTGTTGCTTAACAATGGTGTGCGATGCGCATCATCGCTCAGTAATGGTTTATAAAAAATAAATGGGGAAGATAGGACAATGGTGATATGGGGAGCAAGCATGGGGCATTACACAGGGAAATCCTTGCTAAAATGTGACAGTTACTATTGATTGTATAAAATATATGTGTTACTTTGACTCTGTGACACTACCTATTAATTCTTTGATCCATTCCTTTTTGGGGCCAAATAGTACTCGGTTCAAATCCAGGTGTATGTATATGCTATTCAGATAGTTCATGCTAATGTACAACCTATTTATTCTATCAACTTTCTAGGTGTGGAAGTGAAATATTACACATTTGTACATATTTTATTGGCCATTGTCCCCTGTTATGTATGCCTTTGGTCTTGCTCAAAGGGGATGACAGGTATGTTTTTGTTTCATTGTAACCCATGTCTATGCAACATTTATGTCCCTATTTCTGTTTACGTATCCTTGAATTACGTTGGCCTTCGTGGAGAAATGTTGTGCAGAATCAGTGATATCTGTGTAGCCCTGGTGGTCTTTGTGGCATTATGCACAAATTCGCGAACTGTTGGTGCTTTGACTTGCACAGAATTGCTGTCCACATTCGTTTGTAAGGTTTCATAGCCAGCTACACTGCCCCAAGCCATGGAACCTTGCTTAAACGCATCACACCTCATTAATATGCATTGCACGATGCTGTGCGATAAGCACCATCATGGTAGCAGGTACACTCCATGTAGGCTCTGTGCGAAGTCGACACAGAGTTTATCGAATCCTGGGCATGGTTCAAAATAATCTGGGATTGTGATGCTTTATAGCATCAGAGGGAGGAACTGATATGGGCATGTTACTTATTTATTTTTTTTACTATTAATGATTATATTTTTATACACAGTTAGCTTAAAGTACACCAACAGTTTCATAGATCTATTTCATATATTAGCTAAGAAGAACAGCTTGAAATTGTTAGAGTTCATTAGAGCTTAGCAAACAGATGGCAAATGTTTCTTGTAATCATTTAGCCTTGACAGAAAGTTAGGTCTGCTGAAAAGGAACACATTAACCTTTCAAAAGCAAAGCACTCCCGTATGCATAACTTTTTTATCTGGTTACTCCTTACAACCTTGGAAGTGTGTTAACATGTAATCAAAAACTGAGAAAGCTTTGAAATTTGTATGGAAGTGCATCTGAGTATCCAGCTGAATCTTTCTATGTGTTGTAAGATTCCAAGTATTGATACTTTGAAATAAAATGTGGTTGCATCCAGAATCTTTGACTGTCTGTGTTTGGGATTAACAGCTGCATTAGATTGTTTATTAATGGATTAACCTTTACACCTCCATATTTTCTGGGTTTAGGGAGCTTGGAAATTAAGCATCCCCTTGCTTAATAGGAGGCAATAAGAAGTTATGTACCTACCATAACGTTCCATGTTAGTTGTCTTCTTCCCGCCTTCTTTCTTGCTGGATGGGTTCGGAGACGATCCTCAGCTCCGACTTGGCCTATACTATAGCTCGAGAGCTATTTTTACCGGCTCGAGGCAGCCCTATATCCCACAATACCATGCACTAACTCCCCAGATCTCATTGACAGCTAACACATAGTACAATTTTATTGTTACCAAAAATACGGTCTCCCTGCTGGTAACACTCATGATAGGGGGTAACCCTGAAGAACTATATATTATGAAATAGAAGGACTCAGAGACCTTCAAGTCTGTCCAGGCTAGGGGGCAGGAGGGAGGGACGCAAGAAAGAAGGCGAGAAGAAGACAACTAACATGGAACGTTATGGTAGGTACATAACTTCTTAATGTTAAGATGTCATTCTCGCCTTCATTCTTGCTGGATGGGACGGCGTCCCTAGCACCTTGGTCCTGGGTGGCTCAACGGAACAGACTCCTGAGTACGGTGGAACCAAAGTCAGCTCTATTTCTGGAGGTTATATCAAGTTTGTAATGGGCAATAAAAGTATGTTGAGAAGCCCATGTAGCTGCTGCACAAATGGCATCTAATGGTAACCTTGCTTGAAAGGCTGTTGAGGTTGACAGTGCCCTGGTTGAATGAGCCTTAGGTTTTGAAGGAAGTTGTTTGTGTCTCAACTCGAAAACAAAGGTAATGATGGATGCTAACCACCTGGAAAGAGTTACCTTTGATACTGGAAGTCCTTTCTTTCCTTCAGCATAAGACAGGAAGAGCTGTTCTGACTTTCTGAATTGTTTTGCCCTGTTTAGATAGTACCGCAGTTGACGATGAACATCCAAGGAATATAGTTTCTGTTCAGCCCTGTTTGAATAATTTGGAAAGAAAACAGGCAAGTCAATAGTATGGTTGAGATTTGATTCAGAAGAAACTTTTAGTAGAAAGGAAGGATTTGTTCTGAGAGCTACCCTGTCTTTATGAAAAACCAAATAAGGGGGATGAACAGACAAGGCCTGAAGTTCCGACACCCTTCTGGCAGATGTTATAGCCACCAAAAACAGAGTTTTCCAAGAGAGGAGCTTGAGAGAACAAGAAGCTGCAGGCTCAAAGGGAGGGAGAATTAATGAAGTTAACACTAAATTTAGATCCCATTGTGCAGGAGGATCCTTAATGGGGGGTCTGAGCAAAAAGATGCCCTTGAGGAAGGCTTTACAGAGTTTATGGGACATAATATTGGTTTCCGAGAGCCCTACATAAAAATTGGCAATGGCCGCTAGTTGTAGTCTGATGGTGGCCGACGACGACCCTGAATGAAAGAGCTCCGCCAGAAAAAACAGAACTTTATGAATTGGTGCATTAAAGGGATCTAAAGACCTAGCTTCTGCCCAGAACGAAAAACGCTTCCATTTGCTCGCATAAGTCTTCCTAGTATTGGACTTATGGGAGGCAAGAATGATATCACGGACAGGAAGAGAAATAAAGGGAAGCCTGGCTATGGCTGGAAGTGGAGCAACCAAGCTGTGAGGTTGAGGGAACAAAGAGACTGGTGCAGCTTGCCCGTCAGATGGGTCAAAAGGTCTGGAAATGGTTCCAGATGCCAGGGCTGTTCCAGTAGATGACAGTGCAGGAACAGAAACCATACTTGTCGAGGCCAGTACGGAGCAATGAGGATCATTTTGGATCTCAATGCGGTTGCTTTCTGAATTAACTGCGGAATCAACGGAAAAGGGGGAAAAGCATATAGAAAACCCCGAGGCCAATCGTGGACTAGAGCGTCTCTGGGGGGGTGGCCTGGTAGGGGGAAGAGAGTGAAGAAGTCGAGGCACTTGCTGTTTTGAGGTGTTGCGAAAAGGTTGCAGCAAGGCTGGCCCCACTTCTCAAAAATTCTCTCCGCTACCACTTGATTTAGAGACAACTCGTGAGGCATGAGAATTGTTCTGCTCAGTCTGTCCACTATGACGTTCGACCTCCTGGGGATGTGCGTTGCTATCTGAAACCATTGAGAAGAGATCGCCCACTGCCAAAGTCTGAGTGCTTCTCGACATAAGGGGTAGGACTTTGTTCCGCCCTGCTTGTTTATGTACCACACGACGGACATACTGTCCGTTTGAACTGCTATAGTCCCCGTGGGAAGAGAGTCCTGAAGGGCTTATAATGATAAAAGCACTGCTCTCATCTCTAGGACATTTATGTGCAGGTGGCATTCTAATTGTTGCCATGTGCCCTGGACAGTCCTGCCCCAATAGTGCCCCCCCACCCAATCAGGGAGGCATCCGTTGTCACCATGGCAACTGGAGGGGGAAGAACAAAGGGTCTGCCCTGAAGAAGTTGAGGGGAGACCATCCACCAGGAGAGGTGTTTCTTGCAAGTTGGGGTTATCAAAATGTTGTGAGTCATTGGGAGCTGTTGAAAGGACCACTGAGAAAAGAGCATCCACTGGAGAATTCTCATGTGAAAGCAGGCCAGGGGAGCAGGACAATCGCCGCTGCCATGAGGCCTAATGTTTTCAGTACTAACTTGACTTGAATTCTGTTGGACTGAAACAGAAACTGAACATTCCGCCGTATGTCTGTCACTCTCTGAGGTGGTAATGTTGCAGACATTTCTGTGGTGTTTAACACGGCGCCTATGAAGTTTAGACATTGACAAGGAGGATTTTGCGAAATTTATGGAAATACCTAGTTTGTTGCAAATACGAATGGTGTAATCCCTGGCTACGATAAGATGCTGCTTGGTGGTAGCAGTAATGAGCCAGTCGTCTAAATATGGAAACACCTGGAATCCTTTTTGTCTCAGGTGAGCCGTGACCACTGCCAAACATTTGGTGAACACCCGAGGAGCTGTGGTGAGACCAAAGGGCAGGGCTCTGAATTGGTAATGACTGGCTCCCAGCCGGAAGCGGAGGAACCTCCTGGAGCGACTGTGTATCTTTACATAATAGTACGCGTCCTAAAGGTCTAATCAGCACATACAGTTGTCTCTGCCCAAGAAGGGCAGAATGGACTGCAGCGTTACCATCCGAAATTTTGTCTTCTGCACAGACTTGTTCAGTCTGCTGAGGTCCAAAATGGGTCTCCAGTCTCCTGTCTTTTTTGGTACCAAAAAGAACCTGGAGTAAATTCCGGATCCTAGCTGCTCTGCTGGGACTGCCTGGATGACTCTTTTTTCTAACAGCTTTTTTAACTCTAGCTGTGCCTGACCCCTTTGTCCGGGTGGTACATCTGGGAGGGGTCTCGGCGGTTGGATCGGAGGGGAAATGAAGGGGATTTTGTAACCCTCGGATATGATAGACTGTACCCATTTGTCTTGAGAGAGGGATTGCCAGGCTTCCAGGTACAGAGATAATCTTCCCCCGACTGCCTCCGAAGGTGGACAGTCGGGCAGCTTCTCAGGGATGCTGACAGGGTTGGTCAGGGAAGGATTCCCTGGAACCCTGGTTCTGTGGACCCCCTCTGCCCCTGGGGCAGCGTCTATTATTGTTCCCCCCTCTGCCTCTGGGGGGGAAGTTCACCACGTGCGGCAGGCGCGACTCCCTGTGGTTTGCAGAACCACATCTTTCGCCCTTCTGACCTTTAGGGTATGGTCTAGATGGTGTGGAAAAGTGGACTCCCACGGCAGAGAGAGTCTTACCATCTTGCTCGCACCTGGTGAGGGTATTCTTCACCTGAGGTCCAAACAACTCTGAACCATCAAAGGGGGTGTTGGTGAAGGACGCCTTGAAGGGATCAGCAAAATTACAGAGTCACATCCAGGCGTGACGTCTTAACGCAACACCTGTGCCTGCGGCCCTACTCGCTCCATCAGCTGCATAAGAGATAAGCCGCATGGAGGAGTTGGCAATGGAATTCAGGGTAGCCAGCTGGGAGTTAATCTTGTCCTGATAACCCGCAGCAGAAGGATTCTGTATGGTTTCACCCAGTTCTTTGAGCAAATCTCTCTGTAGGCGGGTGAAATGACATAAATAGTTCAGCAACCGCATGGCAAAGGTCACTGAAGCAAATGTCCTCTTACCGTACCTGTCCACAGTCCTGGACTCTTTATTAGGAGGATGAACAGGTACAGAAGGATCAGCTAATTCCTTCTTAGTGGCGGCTGCTACCACCATAGCATCTACCGAGACACCTTTGGTCAGAAATTGTTTATCTACCAGAGCAAAAATAAATTTAGAAGGCCTCCTAGGGGTAGATTCCATCATGTCAGGAGCTGCCCACACCTTTCTGGCCACTACTTCCATCAGTGGGTCGAAAGGAGGGGACACCCAGGAGGTGGAAGAGCGAGACCCAAAAGCGTCAAGGTAAACCGACTCGTCCTCGGAGGGTTTGAGGGTGGACCAATTCCCCCTCTGTTTCAGGATCTCTGGGATGTCTGAAAAGGAGACATCCTCAGAGGGGGATCTCGGGGAACCCTCCGACTCATCCAAGTCGGTGTCCGAAGTGAGAGACTCGGGGGAGTCTACGTGCTTCCTCTTGCACTTTCTTTTCCTAGGGGGTTCCCCTGAAGCTTCAGGGGAGGCCTCGGACGAGGAAGAGACACCCAAAGTGGGTACCCTATGCTTTGGATCTCTGCTATCAGTTGCAAGAGGATGACCAGAGACCATAACAGGCACTGTAGAGGGAGGAGCTGAAGGAACCAACCTTGGAGCGGACACCAGATCCAGCAAGCTCCTCATCACCTCAAAGGCTCCCCTATCAGGCACCGAAGACAGTCCTGGCTCTGGGGATACCAGGACCGCTCCCGGCACCGACAGAGAAGGCTCTGAGAATGATGTCGGGGCTGAACTAACCAGAGCCGACGCCCCGAGAGGGAGAACGGGGTCGGACAAGGGTCTGATGCCACTCGCCCCGTCGGAGCTGACGATGGAGTCCCGGCACCCGGACCTCTCCATGGACGGCACCAATGAAGAGGTCAGAGCCAATGACGCCGGGGCCGAAGGTGGTAGTATCGGCTCCGACGTGGGCAAGGTCCTGGTTCCAACAAACTCTGGCTCCGAGCTCAACTGAAGAGTCGGAGGAGGAATCGAAAGTGGCACCGAGGGAGCCACAGTCTGGTGAGAAGGGCTTTGATGTATTTGG
Organism: Protopterus annectens; assembly: GCF_019279795.1. Taxonomy (NCBI): domain Eukaryota; kingdom Metazoa; phylum Chordata; order Ceratodontiformes; family Protopteridae; genus Protopterus; species Protopterus annectens. The sequence continues at coordinate 34,498,379 of NC_056735.1, read as the reverse complement.
GCCAGTGCCTGAGACTTGAGGAGTCTACTGACTACCCTCTCAATGTCATGGTCGGACAGCCTGGAAGACCTGGAGGAATGAGTCCTATGACTCCGCTCTGACAGTAAGGGCAATCCTTCAGCCGATCGAACGAACTCTACTGAGGGCGATCTAGAGCGCTTGCACGCTGTTGTTGGCTCCGATACAGGTTTCGGAGCGGGCAAAGTCTTGCTCGCATCGGATCCGACCAGAGCCGATGTCGGAGCACTTTCGGTTCCGCCAGCCGTCGACTCAGAAGCTGGAGCCGAGGGTTTGGCGGGCTTGGACGACTTCCCTGAGCCAGACTTAGACGGGGGGTCATCGGGCTTCAATAAGCCCCTCAAAATTAGCTTATTACGGCGCTCCTGCAGGACTCTTGGATTAAATCCGTGACAAATGGAACAAGAGTCCTGCAGGTGCAAGGGTCCCAGGCAATAAACGCAAGAAGTGTGACCGTCTGTCAGAGACATCTTCTGACAGCACCAGTCACACTTCTTGAATCCTGAGACTTTAGTGTCTTTGGACATTACAGCGGACACTAATAAGCTAATACAGTCAGCACACACAACTCACACTCAACGTTCACACAAGGGGAGAAGTTAAAGGGCTGACTGGGAGAAACACACACACACACACACACACACACACACACACACACACACACACACACACACACACACACACACACACACACACACACTAAAAAGGGAAAACTATAGTAAAACTAAAGCCCGAAGGCCCGTTTATAAATTTAACTAAAGGAGGGGGGAAGGGCTTAACGAAAAACTGATAATAAGATTTAAGGTAAGATAATATGAAAAGATAGGGAAAACTAACCTTAAATTTGAAGAAATCTACACAAAATATTTTTACACTGACCTAAGCCGGTAAAAACGCAACCTCGCAGCGTAGCGGTAAAAGAGATCTGGGGAGTTAGCGCATGGTATTGTGGGATATAGGGCTGCCTCGAGCTGGTAAAAATAGCTCTTGAGCTATAGTATAGGCCGAGTCGGAGCCGAGGATCGGCTCCAAACCCATCCAGCAAGAATGAAGGCGAGAATGACATTTTAACATTTACCCTTAAACAAGTTCTTAAAGGTGCCAGGGTTAGATGGGGGTTCTAGCTTCTATTTATTTTAAAAGACACTGCTTTGTGATCCAGTCTAACCAGCGAAGACATTACATTGTGGGGGGTGCAATGCTCCCCCATACGTGTGAGTATCAGGTCCAGGGCATTTGCATTGACAAATCTAGAAATCTTTGAGCCTGCATGTTAGTAGTCATGTAAGCTTCCCAGTTAATGGAGGGACAGTTGAAATCACTCATGAGTATCGTGTAGGGTGAATGGTAAGAGATTCTAGTACATTCAGATATGTGGTATGGTTTTCCTGGGTCATGATGGAGGGCCTGTAGCTAGCAAGGATATGGTAAGGGATTTTACCTACAGTTAGTTGAGCATGGAGTAGCTCAAGTGTGTGATATTGTTTGATCAGTCTTGAGGTGTGGTTATCTTTTATTTAGATTGATACATCTCCATCTTTTGTCCTTTCATGTGAAATGGGTGGTCTGAATATATGGAAGGCATTACAGCCTGGCACTGCTCAGGTGCTTTCCATGTCATTGAACCATGTTTCATTAACAGTGCAGATGTCAGCATTCTCCAGGGTGAGGAGTTTTTCAAGGAAGTATATTTTTGTCTTTTTGTAATTCCCTGTCCAGCCTGGAAGCCATGCCATATTACTTACAGTAGAAGGTAAAGTGGTTGGATATCCTTTCATGACACCCATGCTCTGCCGTTACTTGTTAAAAATGATACTAATTCATGTCTGTTTTACTGAAAGGGATTTATGTAGCATGTCTGACTATTGACTGGCTAATGGGTTATTTTAATGTCAGCATAATTGCCTAAATATTGCTTTTGTATTACAGAGACAAAAGTCCCCTGAATCCTTCACAAGAAGGGTTTTGGTCCTTACATTCACCTTTATTAATATGATCAGCTCCCAAGTTCATATCACAAAAAAATGTGATCAACAACTCTAGGGACAATAATGTAGATTATGGCAAACAACCACTAACTCATCAGTTTTGGCTGCAATAAACAATTCTGTTAAATATTAGATGAAGCCATAATAACCTCCATTTTTTTCTTAGTCTACTTTAGAGAACTGACCATCTGATCCTGGAAATTCTTACTTTGAGCAGTTGGATTACCTCTTAGATTGAGGCCACTATGCAACTGCCTACAAGTCCGTAGACGGCCATTTGTATCACAGAAGGGTGTAGAGAGGACACCAGGGTTCTCTATGCAACACAATCCAGGCTACTGGCAGGACATTTTCTGTATGCTGTGATTCTCCCTGTTGTGGGTGGTGGTGCAGTGGGTGTGGCACAGGAATGTTACTTGCATACAGAAGGATATAGCCTTTTAAACCACCCTGCCTCCCTTGTAAACAAACAGCTGACATCATTTCAACAATCTCCAGAGGGCATCATTGATGGTTAAGGACACCCTAGTGATATATGCCCCACCCTGGGACAGATGAGCAGGCAATACCTCAGTCCTCTCTCTGTTTAGTTGGTTTCTTCAGCACCTAGGTCTCTAATCAAATCTGGTGCATATTGGTCATAGGCTGGACATTGTCTGCCTATGTCACTGAGCAGGCTACACTGTAACCTCTTTTCTCATCAGTAACTATTCAAGAGACTAACAGCCACTGAAGCACACATCAATGTGTGGTTTATTCTAAGTCATTTTCATGTTTCTTTGTACCACTATAAAATATATATGTCAACTGTTTAGCTGACAACAACTTACATCCATATAACAGTTACTGTCATGTATATATTTATCATTTTTTGTGACTTTGGCCTTGGTCATAGCCAAAAAGGGTCCTATACCTGTCTACTTACTCACTTAACAAATCCAAATACATAAATAATACATACATACATAAATAAATAAATATTATTACACTATAAAAATGACTTTAGTGTACTGTATATGGTAACACTCGACTGATCATTAATCTTTAAATTTAGGTTGGTTCATTTATTTACTTGTTGCCTTTTGCTAACTGATTATGTCATGAAGACTTATGACTCATTCACAGGAAAGACCCAGAGAGAAAAGCACTGGTGTCTAACAATGCAGTAAATAAAGTACACATCTGAAAAATCTATAGCATCTGAACAAAGAAACAACAGAGTAAAAACATAGTACAGTGAATCTACTACAAGAACCGAGTCCTATTTGCTCGAAGACCACACTCTCATGGGTTGCCATTTGCACTCAAACTTAAATAACATGTTAACATGTTGGATAAGATGCAGCAGCCACATGGGGGGGGGGGGGGCACACCTTATCTGAACACATTATTCAAGTCTGGTATGAGCAAGGTAAGAGTGGGAGCCGCAGAGGAGGGAGTAGGAGGTCCCATTCTGCACCAGCCCTCAACTCTAAGTTGAGGAGCATAAAAAAAAAGCTCCACTACTTCAGGACTAGAAAAAAATCACTTCTACTGTTAACAACTGTGCCAAACTGCTTGCTACATTTATAGTAAGTGCCTTGCTACAACTTACACCACACATGAATCACTGACATGCATTAGTCCTGACGGCAAAAGCAGTATCTGAATTCATTTCTGTACTGGCATTCTAACATGCTGGTATGGAAATGAATGCTACTAATGCATTACTGACCAATCAGCCTCTACTGACTGCGTCTCATACCACCTTCACCTGGGCCTGCTGCCCCCCTCACCTCACCCTAACTATGCCTTGGGGGAAGAAATGCAGTGTAGGCTTTCAACAGCGATCTGGAGGGAACTATAAGTTTTGAGAGCAGGAGGGGAGTGAGAGGAGCTGGACTGGGAGGTACAGTGGACTCAGGTTTAGGGAGCAATTGGGACTTTAGGTTTAGGAACAGGTAGTAGAGGTTTATAGAGTGATTGTAGACTTTAGGTTTAGAAAGAGGTAATGGAGTTTTATAGCATGATTGGGAACTTTAGGTTTAGGTTGGGGCAGTGCAGTTTTATGGCTAGGAAGAGACAGGGGATTTTACGTTTAGGGGCATGAGGGGAGTTTTAAGGTTATGCAACAATTAGGGACTTTAGGTTTAGAAAGCAGGAGAGGAGTTTTATGGTTAGAGTCAGGAAAAGGACTCAAGTAACTATTAGGTCTGAGATGGGAGTTTTACAATTAGAGATAGGGATCTGGTAAGTCTATACTGTTTAGTAGGGTCAGGTTGTGGGAGGACGAGGTAATTAAGTAGGATTGGGCTAGTTGTGGTTAGCGCATTTGACATTTACAGCAAGTGGCAGCAAGCAAGTGTGTTACCAGTGACCAGCACCAGTACAACAGCAATTAGCAATTTAACCCACAAAGTACTCTTAAAGTGCCTAAATGACTACTAATCCTCCACTAAAAAAAAAAAAAAAGAAAAGCTATCAGACAATATATTTCTCTTTTCATCTCTGTATACCTGTCTATTATCTATCAAACAGTCTACTTACCTAGCTATCAACTGCATTTTGTTTGATCAAAAATTATCCTTTTTATTCACAGGCCAGATGCATATTAAATACAGTTGCACATTTTCTTGATGTATCTGATAATAACAAAAATTATTGACTGAAAACCATGTATTCATATCAAGAGGCACAGGTATAATCACACTATTATACAAAATATTGATTAGTGATGTTAATCAGCGATGGAGTAATACATGTGTAAAAGCAGATGAAGGAAGACTTCAATATTCTCAGCTGATCGTGAGAGATGTAAACATCTGTTTCCAAGAAAGAGATTTAAAATTCATCACAAAATTACAACACACATCGTTTGCTATTTTTAATTGATACGTATATTTGTTACTGATTCCATGTGTTCTGCATTTAATATTAGACTCCATTGCTTAATGAATTGTATTTTATCACTATTACTGATAGTTTATGCTTTGTTAAACATATGTTACAGTGTTGGTTGAAATGAATTTCACTGGGAATAAATTAGAAGTTATGTACCTACCATAACGTTCCATGTTAGTTGTCTTCTCTCGCCTTCTTTCTTGCTGGATGGGTTCGGAGCCGAACTTGGCACTTGCTAAGCTCGAGAGTCACTTTTACCAGCTCGAGGCAGCCCCATATCCCATGATGCAAGGCGGTAATTACCCAGATCTCGTTTGGTATCTAGAGGAAAAACTGCCTATCCAAAAAAAACTTTCCACTAAGGAAAGAGGAACAAATAGCCTAAAGGGCTGTAAAGGGAAACCAGGTAATCAAGGCCAACTAACTGGTGTCCAAGGAAGAAGAATCTTCCAGATAAGGAGGAGATCAAGGTCTGTCCAGGCAAGGGGGACAGGAGGGAGGGACGCAAGAAAGAAGGTGAGAGAAGACAACTAACATGGAACGTTATGGTAGGTACATAATTCTAAATGTTAAGTTGTCAATCTCGCCTTCATTCTTGCTGGATGGGACCGCGTCCCTAGCACCTCTATCCTGGGTGGCTCAATGGAACAGACTCTTGAGAACTGTGGAACCAAAGCTTGCCCTATCCCTGGAGGCCAAATCCAATTTGTAATGAGAAACAAAGGTATGAGGAGTGGCCCAAGTGGCTGCTGCACAAATAGTATCTAAGGGCAGCTTAGCCTGAAAAGCTGTAGAAGTGGCTAGGCCTCTTGTGGAATGTGCTTTAGGTTTTGAGCTGAGTTGTTTGCCTCTAAGTTGATAAATGTCAGAAATGGTGGAAGATAGCCATCTGGATAAGGTCACTTTAGAAACAGGGAGACCTTTTTTATTTTCAGCATAAGAAAGGAAGAGTTGATCAGATTTCCTAAATTGCTTCGTTCTGTCCAAGTAATATCTAAGTTGGCAGTGAACATCAAGGTAATGCAATTTTTGTTCCGCCCTGTTAGAATAATTTGGAAAAAATACAGGAAGATCAATGAATTGGTTTAAATTTGTCCTAGAAGCAACCTTGGGCAAAAAGGATGGATTCGTTCTCAAGGATACCCTGTCCTTGTGGAAGACCAAATAAGGGGGACGAACAGATAGGGCATGAAGTTCCGACACTCTTCTAGCCGAGGTAATGGCGACAAGAAAGAGTGTCTTTCAAGAAAGAAACTTTAATGAACATGAAGCAGCCGGTTCGAAAGGGGGGAGTATCAAGGATGCCAGCACTAAATTTAGGTCCCACTGTGGTGGAGGATCCCTAACAGGGGGCTTTAGAAGGAACACCCCTTTAAGAAAAGCTTTACAAAGCTTATGGGACATAATGTTGTGGTCTGCAAACCCGACATGAAAGTTGGAGATTGCTGCCTACTGAACTTTGACTGTGGAAGAGGAAGAACCTGAGTGAAACATTTCCGCCAGAAAATCCAAGACTAACTGAACCGGGGCGGTAAAGGGATCTATGTTCTTATCTTTCACCCAGAGGGAGAAGCGTTTCCACTTACTAGAGTAAATCCTCCTGGTAGAGGACTTAAGAGAAGCTACTATAATGTCTCTAACGGGGTTAGAGATCATAGGAAGCCTGGCTAAGGAAGGAAGTGGAGCAACCAAGCTGTGAGGTTGAGGGAAGGAACGGACTGGTGCAGTTGACCCGACTGGTGGGTCAGAAGATCTGGCACTGGGTCCAGATGCCAAGGCTGCACCAAGAGATGGCGATGAAGGAACGGGAACCAAATTTGTCGAGGCCAGTAAGGGGCAATGAGGATCATTTTGGCTCTCAAAACGGATGCTTTCTGGAGTACCTGTGGAATCAATGGAAAGGGGGGAAAAGCATAAAGGAGTCCCTGGGGCCAATCTTGGGTAAGAGCGTCTCTGGGGGGATGGCCCGGAAGTGGGAAGAGAGAAAAGAAGTCTGGGCATTTGCTGTTTTGAGGAGTAGCAAAATGATCGCAGCATGGGTGGTCCCACTTCTGAAAAATCTCTTCCACTATGGATTGCTTGAGAGACCACTCGTGAGGCATGAGTATAGCTCTGCTCAATCTGTCCGCTATTATGTTGGTTTTCCCAGGGATATGCATTGCTACCAGAAACCGATGAGAGGAGATCGCCCATTGCCAAAGTCTGAGAGCCTCTCGACACAAGGGATAGGACTTGGTTCCGCCCTGCTTGTTGATGTACCACACCACGGACTTGTTGTCCGTGTGAACTGCAATAGTTCCTAAGGGAAGAAAGTCGTTGAGGGCTTGCAACTTTAAAAGCACTGCTCTCATCTCTAGGACATTTATGTGCAGGTGGTATTCAAACGGTTGCCACGTGCCATGAACCATCCTGCCCTGATAATGCCCCCCCCCCCACCCGATCAGGGAGGCATCCGAAGTGACCGTGGCTACCGGGGCCGGGGGAACAAATGGTCTGCCCTGATGGACTAGAAGAGAGGAAATCCACCAGGATAGATGGTTCTTGCAGGTCTGTGTCACTAGGATCTTGTGACGCATGGGAAGCTGCTGGAAGGACCATTGTGTGAACAACATCCATTGTAGAAGACGCATGTAAAAACGGGCCAGAGGAAGGAGTGTGATGGCAGCAGCCATGAGGCCAAACACTTTCAAAACCAGTCTGGCTTGTACCTTTTTGCTGGCAAGGATGATCTGAATGTGGTTTTGGATATCTAGGATTCTCTGACTTGTTAGGTTTGCTGACATCAGAGTAGTGTCTAGATTTGCGCCTATAAAAGTAATAGATTGGCAGGGCGATAAGGAGGACTTTTCGAAGTTTACCGAAATTCCCAATTGACTGCAGAGACGTAGGGTGTAGTCTCTGGCTCGGATGAGATGATGCCTGGTGGTGGCTGAGAGGAGCCAGTCGTCGAGATACGGAAACACCTGGAATCCTAGACGTCTCAGGTGAGCCGTGACCACTGCCATGCATTTGGTGAACACTCTAGGGGCTGTAGTGAGACCAAAGGGCAGGGCTCTGAATTGACAATGACTGGTCCCCAGCCGAAAGCGGAGAAACCTTCTGGAGCGTCTGTGGATTTTTATGCGATAGTACGCATCCTGAAGGTCTATAGAGCATATCCAGTTGTCTTTGCCTAGAAAGGGCAAAATCGATTGAAGTGTGACCATCCGAAATCTCGTCTTTTTGACAGACTTGTTTAGTCTGCTGAGGTCTAAAATTGGTCTCCAGTCTCCCGTCTTTTTGGTGCCCAAAAAGAACCTTGAGTAGATTCCGGACTCTAACTGATCTTTTGGTACTGGCTGGATAGCTCTTTTCCTTAGAAGCTTTGACACCTCTAATCTTGCAATTTCCCTTAGACCGGGTGGTACGTCTGGAAGGGAACCTTTTTGAGGGAAGGGGCTTTCCTCGAAAGGAATCTTGTAACCCTTGGATATGATCGAATGTACCCATTTGTCTTGAGAGAGGGAAAGCCAGGCTTTTGGGTACAGCGACAATCTTCCCCCGACTGCCTCCAAGGGTGGGCAGTCGGGCAACACCTCAGGGATGCTGGAAGGGCTTGTCAGAGAGAGGCTCTCTGGAGCCCTGGTTCTGCGGACCCCCTCTGCCTCTAGGGCGGTGTCTGCTATTATTACCCCCTCTGCCTCTGGGGGTAAACTGACCACGTGCGTCAGGCGTGACTCCTTGTGATTTCCGGAACCACATTTTCCCTCCCTTCTGACCTTTGGGGTAAGGTCTAGAAGGAATGGAGAAACGGACTCCTATGGCAGAAAGAGTCTTGCCATCTTGCTCACACCTGGTCAACGTGTCCTTCACCTGAGGGCCAAACAAAGTTGACCCATCAAAGGGAGAGTTTGTGAAGGACGCCTTAAAGGGGTCTGCAAAATTACAGAGCCGCATCCAGGACTGACGTCTGAGAGCCACTCCTGTGCCTGCAGCACTACTCGCCCCATCGGCTGCATAAGAAATGAGCCGCATGGAGGAGTTGGTTATGGAGTTAAGGATTCCCAGCTGAGAAGCAATCTTTTCCTGAGCCCCTGCAGCTGAAGGATCCTGTACTACTTCACCTAATCCTTTAAGGATGTCCCTTTGAAGTCTGGTGAAGTGACATAAATAATTCAGCGAACGCATAGCAAAGGTCGCTGAGGAAAACATCCGCTTACCATACCTGTCCATAGTCCTGGACTCTTTGTTAGGAGGATGGACTGGTACGGAAGAATCTGCAAGTTCCTTCTTAGTGGCGGCCGCCACCACCATGGCATCAACCGGGACACCTTTAGTAAGAAACTGCTTTTCTACGGGGGCCGTAATAAATTTTGAAGGTCTCCTAGGGACTGGTTCCACCGAATCAGGAGATGCCCACGCCTTTCGAGCTATGACCTCCATAAGAGGGTCGAAAGGCGGAGACACCCAGGAGGTGGAGGGTCGAGATCCAAAAGCCTCCAGGTATACCGATTCATCCTCGGAGGGGTTAATGGAGGGCCAGTTCCCCCTCTGTTTCAGGAGCTCAAGGATGTCTGAAAAGGAGACATCCTCAGAGGGGGATCTTGGGGACCCCTCCGACTCATCTAAATCGGTATCCGAGGTTGTAGACTCAGGGGAGTCTAAGTGCTTCCTCTTGCAAGTCCTCTTACGCGGGGGTTCACCTGAAGGATCAGGAGAAACCTCGGAAGAGGAAGTTCTTCCCAATGGTGAGACCTGGGGTGATGGATCTCTGGGTCTGGGAGCAAGAGAACGGGAAGAGGCATCTACAGGCACCGTAGAGGGAGGAGCTAAAGGAACCGACTGCTGGCTAAGCTCTGGGGCTAGCACACTCCTCATCACCTCAAAGGCTCCCCTTCCAGGGAGGGCCGAGAGATCCTGCTCCGAAGAAACAGGGATCCCTGGTCCCACCGAAAGGGAAGGCTCCGAAGCAGATGTCGGGGCCGAGCTCACCAAGGCCGAAGCTCCGAGAGGGAGAACGGGGTCGGACAAGGGTCCGATGCCACTCGCCCCCTCGGAACCAACCAGGGAAGCCCGACGCCCAGATCCCTCCAAGGAAGGTCTCAAGGAGGAGACAGGAGTCGATGACGATGGAGCCGAAAGGTGTGGTATCGGCTCCGACGCAGCAACAGTCACCAATAATCTCCGGCTCCGAGCTCTGTAGGAGAGTCGAAGGAGGAATGTCAGGGGGATGTATAAGCTGACGTCTGATGAGACGGGCTATGGAGCATCTGGGCTAGTGCCTGTGACTTTAATAGCCTACTTACCACTCTCTCTAAATCGTGGTCTGAAAGCCTGGAAGACCTCGATGATCGGCTCCGATGGCTCCGCTCCGAAAGCAAGGGGGATGCTGGAGCTGAGTGAATAGATTCCAAAGAAGGAGATCTAGACCTCTTTTTGGATGGAGCTATCGGAGCCGAGGAACGTTCGGCTCCAGGCGGAGCCGACAACTTGTCAGCTCCGAGAGGAGACAAAGATATCTCGGCTCCAGCCGGAGCCGAGACATGCTTCGACGCTGGGGTGTCGGCTCCAGATGGAGCCGACACCGGTGCCGAAGCCAAGGTATCGGCGCCGATAGGCACCGGCACAGTAGCTTCCAACAAGGAAAGATCGGCTCCGGACAGAGCCGATGTCGACTCCGGCGGAGTCGGAACCAAGACCACAAACTTGGACACCGAAGCCTGGGTCTTGGGTGGCTTAGAAGGCTTCCCGGAGCCGACTTTAGCCGGGGAGCTCTCTGGTTTAAGTAGACCCCTAAGGATCAACTTATTTCTACGTTCCTGCAGGACTCTCTGGCTGAAAGAATGACATATAGCACAGGAGTCCTGCAGGTGTAGGGGTCCCAGGCAATAAATACAAGAAGTGTGACCGTCTGTCAGAGACATCTTCTGACAGCACGAGTCACACTTCTTGAAACCTGAGACCCTAGTATCTTTGGACATATTTAGGTGCTTTAACACTCACACACACCAATCAGTCCAATCAAGACACTAACAAGTAAAAATATATTAAAAATAACTAACAAAATTAGTTATTAAGTAGAGTGACAACACACACACACACACCTGAGGGAATCCTGACAGGAACTGTGAGGGTGGGAAAGGCCTAAGGCCCGAAAAACTAAACTAAAGAACTAGGACAAAAAAGGGGTATGGAGCTAAGTGAAAGTACACTGAGGATAGAATAAATACTAAAAGGACTAACAATTAGGGTTTTAGGTTCTAAAAACCTGACAAATAGCTAGAAAATATCACTTACCAGGAGCTGGTAAAAAAGATGACCTCATTAGCGAAGCGGCAAACGAGATCTGGGTAATTACCGCCTTGCATCATGGGATATGGGGCTGCCTCGAGCTGGTAAAAGTGACTCTCGAGCTTAGCAAGTGCCGAGTCGGAGCCGAGGATCGGCTCCGAATCCATCCAGCAAGAATGAAGGCGAGATTGACAACTTAACATCATTATTTTTTGAACTGAACACCCTTATCAAATTGTCTTATTGTACTGTTTGATAAGATTGTCCTTTGTGTACATCTGCATTTATTTCCTGTTATGATCTGTTCATGCAATCAAGTTACAGAGATATTTGAAGGCAAGCTGTAACATGTAATAGCAGTTGTCCTTAAAGTGTGTTACTGTTTAGGTACGCTCTATGTATGCGTTATACTTTGTCTGTTAGCTAAGAAATTAAGAAAAAAAATATTTAAAAATGCTAAAATAGAGACAACTGAATCTGACATTTTCCTAAATGTCAAGGTCTTATTTTCAGTTCAGGATATACCAAGGAATTTGGAATTTCAGTGTTGTCACTCAAAACTGTTCACACCTGGAGGATCAGACTACAGTATAGCAGCATAATTTATAAACGATAACACAATATCAACATATTAATTCTGCATTTCATTCGCTGATTCCCCACTTAATCCAATCCAGGGACACATGACACACAAGCCTATCATGACACTTACTGGATGTAGGGCAAAGAAAATAATCCTAGACAGTAGGCAATCCCACCACATGGCACAAACACTTAAGGACAATTTTGATCATGTTGGTGAAATGAGCAAGCAACAATACAAATATAGTGACACTGCAATCATTGATAAGATTAATTTAATTAACAGGTTCAAAAAACAAAGGGTTTGAAAGTTTTAACTGAGTGGGGGAAAGGATGTGAAAAGCTCTGATTTTAACAGCTGAACAATTTTATTAAATTGAGTACATGTGCTAAAAGGATTAATTAAAGACCCATAAACATTGCAATTCAACTTTTCAGTGGCATGAAACTAAGGGCAATACTGCATAAATAAAACTAATTAATTCTAGAACTTGTTAAAGACTGGACTAAAGCTAGTGCGGGTGAAAGTCTGGCAGTGGGTAATGAGTTACCAAGTGCTGGCATTTCTGCTGCAGGGTACTAACAGACACTTCTTTAATGAGATAGGGATGGTACCCGAAGAAAGTACACTGCTGGATAATCTGATAACCATAAATAGTGTCAAGGTACAAAAGAAGGAAACGGAAATGATAAGAAGCTTTGAAGGGGGTGATAATTATAAAAGAATGAGAATTTAGCAGCGGGGGCTAAGTAGGCTAATTATATATCTGAGTACACTTACATTATACATATTCCTTTGGTGACTCAGAGTGTTTCTTCTGTAACACAAAACTGGGACTTCACCTTGCTGAGCTTTGAGGTGTAAATAGCTATGAAAATGGAGTTCAGTAAGCATCTTTGGAGCTGTATTTCATGTATATAACTGTATCCGAGCATGCTTTCTGTTTGAATATGAACACATTAAATGATCTGCTTAGATTAAGCACTTAAGTACTAAGCATAGTATACTCAGAGGGCAGTCTGGTTACTGCAGGAGGAGAAAAATGTGTGGTGGTCTGTTCTTCAAATCCAGTTTTTGATGGTGCGTAAAAATGGACCATTAGAATATGTAGAGGCTCATTTGTGTCTATTATCCTATAAGAAATGTAACCATGAGAGTGTCTCCTTGTATAGTAGCCATCACTGTGGTTTGGTAGTCCAGAATTCATAAGAAGCTGTACTCCCCACCCACATTTAGTTTATTAGTCCTGCTTATCCTGGTTGTCTTTTGTTCCTTACCTTTGCCTAATGTGTTACACTGATTTTAAGACTCATATGTCTTGGTCTTCTTATGTGTCCCCTCATCATGAAAGTGTCCCTTCTTTGCCCATATTAATAAGGATATCCATCCGTGGTAGTCTGATGTGCATTTCTTACTCTAGGCCTTGCCAGCAGTGACAACTACGCTTGAATAACTACTAAACTCTATCAAACAATTCATCAACTATTTTTAAGCTCCTACGCTAACAATTACAGGTGATGGGAAGAGCTGGCATCTAACAATCATCCCTGGTCTGATGCCCAAGTCTCTGATGGACAGAGGCAGTCATTAAATTATGTCATAACCAGCATCACCCCTATACAAATGTCCAAAACATGTAACTTAGGTTCATAGGTTGGTACTGGGCTATCTGCCCGAAGGCATATATTAGCCCAGCCATGTTGTGCGGTATTCACTGCCCATTTAGTAGTTCCCTAGACCCTTGTACTAGCAGCTAGTATCCTTGGCCCCTATCTAGTAGTGCTGTTGGTGTGATCCCCGGTGTGAACTTTCTGTTACTCATCCACTCATCAAGGTTGCTCTTGAAGAGTGATAGTGAGGGGCTCTGTCTTATGTAGATCAGGACCCTATTCCATAGTAAGGGAAGTCTCTGCGAAGGGAATCTATCCCTCCAGCATGTTCTATTCATTGTTGTGTTGAGGTTTATATCCCTAGAGCATGTAGCTAGAGTAGATTTGGTTTTGCTAAGATGAAGCATGTTCAACAATTCTGGGTTGGACATGGCTCTGTACGTTAGACAGAGATCGCCTCTGAGAAAGCAGTATGCAACAGAGAACAGTCTTAGCTTTTTCAATCGTGCTGCATAGGGCAACTGTTTGAGGCCAGTAATTCTCTTGGTTAGGTACCTTTGTGGTCTCTCCAGCTGCTGGAGATGTCTAGCCAGGTACATTCCAATTGGTGCCTTGTACTCAATAATGGGTCTGATGAGGGAAGAGTAGAGGGGGCACCATTACATCCTTAGATCTTGATGCGAATCCTTTTGTGATCAGATGGGTCACATAGAAGGATTTTCTAACCACTTTGGCAACATGGTTATCAAAGGAAAGCTGACTATCTACTTGGGTCCCTAGATCCCTTATTTCTTCTTCAGATTTCAGGGGATTACCTCCTATGTTGTAGTTTGCGGGTACTCTGTTTTTTCCAAAGGGGATTACTACGCATTTTTTGCCTTTAGCTTGAGACCACGGCTTTGACACCATGCATCAGTCTCATTTAGGCCCTGCTGGAGGATCACCATGTCGGCCGGAGACTCTATTATAGCACCCAGTTTGCAGTCGTCTGCAAACTTAGTCAGCCACAGCCCTTCCGTGCTTGCCTGTACTTCTGAGAAGTATATGCCAAACAGGAGGGGTCCCAGGACAGAGCCCTGAGGCACACCACTCGTTACTGGTCTGGATTCGGACATAGATCCCGCTACTCTTACTTTATGGGATCTGTCTGAGAGCCAGTTTGCAATCCATCTTGTGACATAAGGGTTTATGCCCAGGCTGGTGAGCTTATCAATAATACCTGAATGGGGAATGGTGTCAAATGCTTTAGCAAGGTCAAAGTAAGCAGTGTGTACCTTCTTTCCCTTATCTATAGCCTGAGTAACTGTCTCAAAGAAATCCACCAGGTTCAGGAGGCATGATCTGCCCTTGACGAAGTCGAACTGTGTGGGGTCCAGTGACTGGAGGTTCCCAATCTCTCCATTTATGAGTTCCATAATGATTCGCTCCATAGCCTTACAGATCAGACTGGTCAGGCTTATTGGTCAGTAATTCCCAGGGTCAGTTGTGGCCCCACCCTTGTGTAGCGGGACCACCATTGCCGTGCGCCATTCTATGGGCACATATCCTGTGGAGAGACTGAGACTGAACAGGGTATTAAGATGCGGGGTTAATTCCTTTTGGAGCTCACGTATGACACAGCCTGGGACACCATCTGGTCCCATGGAAGCAGTGTTTTTAGCTTTAGATAGAGCCTTGTTAACCAACATATCAGTAATAATTGGACTTACACAATCCCCTAGAATGGTAATAGGCCCTGTAGGCGGTGAGGGGGGGGGGGGGATTTGCACTGAACCTGTCAGCCAAGATGTTGGCAATGTCAGAAGGGTCAGTGTATTTTGTTCCATTTTGTACTAGCTCAGAACAGACCTGAGCGTTGCCATTTAGGTTTCTGACATAGCCATAGAAGGCCTTATGGTTATCCTTGGCAGCTTTCTTTTCAAAATTAGCTTTAGTTGACTTGATGAGGGCCCTCAATTTCTTAATAATGCTGATCAGGGATGATTTTTCTACTTGAGATTTGGCCTTTTTTTGTATAAGTCTCCTCCTTTTATTGTAAAGTTTGCTTATGGCCGGGGTCCACCAGACTGGTTTCTTCTTGCTTGAGGAAGGAGTCTTGGTTTTATTTGGGATAGCACGGTCCATGCAATCCTGAAGATGCATATAGAGTGCCTTGGTGTAGGATTCTGCATCCTGGATATCATAATCCTTCTGCAAGGGAACAGTGAAGCTTTCCACTTTGGATGCAAGTAGTTTGAAGTTTGCTTTGGAAAGGTTTTTGACTATGGTTTCTTTGATTGGGGGAGGTGGAGGAGTGAGGATGTCCAGGGTTATCAGTTTGTGGTCGGATCTGACCAAGGAGGGGGTGATAACGGGTGTGGTACAATGGGCGCCCATATTTGTGATGATTAAATCCAATATTGTGTCCCCTCTAGTGGAGGAACATACTAGTTATTCAAGGGCATTTGAATTTATAAATTCTATAAATCGCTGAGCATAGGAGTTGGAACATTGGTAGTTCGCCCAGTAGTTGAAATCACCCAAGATTATGGTGTTGGGTAGGACCTTTATACCTTAGGAACCTGTGGGACACATTTGGGTTACACGGTTTGGCTTATAAAGGCCCTAGTGGTTGTTGTTAGCCTAGTATACTCCTATGAACCTTTGCCCCAATAGTCATTTCTTTCCTTTGTATTTACCAATACAGAGTGTAAAGCTAGAGACAGTCATTGTGTGTGTTATTTTTTAGAGCACTATAATCTGCTATAAGACATAATATATGACATTGTCCAACAACTGCCATCCTGACTGACCCACACATTATATGTAATTCATGAACACATGCCATGACAGTACTGTTTACTTTGTGCTGTTTTTACATGGAGTCTCGTTATTTCTCACATTTCCCCCAGTAACATGTCAGTACTTTCTCTGTTAACTTATTGCAAATGTAAAGCAAATGCCTCTTTAATGAGCAGCTACACTACATAACTCCATCCTCCCTGCTTCTTTGAGCTATGCCCAGACTTGAGTTTCACTTAACGTTTTCCTTGGTCTCACACTGGCGTAAAGGTGCTAACTGTACAGTGTTTCCCCACTGCCACAGATGAGTCCTTTTCCCAGTTTCCTTACACCACATCTGATATTTTCCACGTTTTGTACGGCTCTTTTTTTACTCAGAAGTCCACTTTCCAATACCTATCTTTCTCATGCTGAGTTCTTCCCCTTTCCAGTATAGGTTTAAACCCATGTGACTAGAGCTGGCTGTCAGGGTCTAAACTAATAGTTATGGGACCCATGAGAAAGCAGTAAATGGAATATATTCCCAGGAATACAATTATGCTCGGGATGACCTCGCCGTTTTCATATTTTATACCAAAATGAGAAGATAAGACAAAGATAAAAACTGTTCACAGGTTTTACATATGGCTAACCTACTAGCCACTGAGAACTAAATGAATGAGGTTTCAACTCCTCGGTTTAAAATTACTGACTTTCAACTGGATACTCAATGTCTGTTACTGAAACCCACTGCTAGTACCATTTCTCTGGTGCACCAGTTGTGCTGAGATGTGTGCAGGATTTTTATCTTTTCTCAGTGGTTGTGTAACTGAGGAGTTAGTGTTTAAGGTGGGTGTGAGGGGGTGAAGTCCCTAATGTGGTGGTGCAGGATGCTTGCACTCCTACAGAAATTGTTTTTAAATTGGAGTGAAGCTTGTATCATTTTTTCCATGCTGTTTTTTTTCTTTTTCTTTTTTGATCTGGTTGAAGCTACAGACATTTGAGACTTGAAGGATACACTGAAAAATATTTATATGCAGGAATCAGGCCTACACAAAACTGACAGCACCCAATCACCACAGAAAGGAAAACCTTCTACAGAATATTAATTCCTTCCCAGCCTGTCCAGTTCAGTGATGTGTCAAGTGTGTTTTGAAGCTGAAGTTACTGGTGTCATAAATGAATGGAAACCCAACTATTGTACCTAGGTTAGGGGTGCTTGTTCATGTTCCACAGCTGATACTACACATCACCTGCTTATTTCAATGTGGACTCCAAAAAACAGCATTCAGAGAGGTTGTAAAAGTGTGATTTCTACTATGGTCTAGTGTCTACGAGCTGGAATGCCCAGTGCAAAACAGCTGTCAAAATTTGTTGACAGAATATGACATAACTGCCTGTTTCACCTCAGTTTGTTTGAGAAGATTGCTGTAATGTTCAGGGCTTTCTAGGAGGTAGTTTCAAATGCTGGTTAAGCAGAACATGATGCATTCATTTCAGATAAGCTGATTTCACAGATGTGCCATCCACAGGGCACAAATCAGGTAACAGAAGCAGAAATATGATGAGGTGCTGTAGACAGGGGATTTGACAGAATATATGACAAAATGAAACGATGGGCAAAGACAGGTGGGGTAATGCTGTGGACAGTGGGAAAGACATGATCTTTGTGTTATGATCATAGAGTGACAACAGTTAACACCATGTAATGTGGATTTTGTGCTCTCTGGGTGAGTGACAACACTTCCTGGTCCTTAGGCATATTCCTCTAGAGATAATGGTGGTGTAATTATCATTTATTTCAATCTGTCATTATAATAAGCCCAGTAGAAAGATGGAATCTTCAAAGGACAAAATAAATATACAGGCAGCAGTTTTATTTGTGCTGTTTCAATTTTAAATGTAGTAACTGTCATTTATGATTACTGTGTGACTTGATTTTTTTCCCCTTTTCCAAGGGTGGATAACCTAGATAATTCTGATAAATTCTTATCAAGCTGTTGCAAAATCTCATTGGTGAATGATAAGTAAAGCTTTGATCTCTGGTGGCAGAAGAGTTTCAAAGTCACAAGATTAAAGAACAGATAAGTTCTTCCTGACAAAGGGCAAGGCAAAAATGATATCAAGATCTAGAGATTGATTGTCAGTTTTCATTGGTAGGCACACTGTTGCTGATGACAGAAAGAAATGTCAGTTATTTTTATGTAACTTGGTTGTATAAACAAGGGATTAAATGGAAAGAAAACAGTCTGTTGTGCCAAAGATAGTTAGTAAGCAGAAATAATAGTTTTCCCAATTCTGTTCAAAAGAAATATTAAGATAACATAAATATTAAGTCACCACATAACTTGGCCAGTCAAAAATATTTTTCTGAGCATATTTCTTTTCATTTAACTGAAACACAATGTAGTTAAGGTGCATTCATTTCTGCTTCCTCTGAGCACTGTTAGTATTAATGCTGAAAGTATAGCCTTTTTTTGGAGAAAGCTCACCAATGTGTTCTACAAATTAATGCTGTTTGAAACAGTAACTTTAAACTAGTACAGAAGCCGTGGTTATTGGGCTGCGGTGGTGCAGTGGTAGCATTGTTGCCTCACAGCAAGTGGTTCTCTCATTCGATTCTCGGCTGGAGCGCCTTCTGTGTGGAGTCTGCATGTCCTCCCCGAGGTCGAGTGGTGCTCGAAAGACATGCGTGAATGGGCGTGCCTTCGTTGAAGGTTGGGCGTCGGGCTGGCACCTCAGCACCATAAAAATCTACTGCCAATCATTAGCGGACTGGAGTTCCGCTGTGGCGACCCCTAACTGGGAAAAGCCGGAAGAAGAAGAAGCAGTGGTTATTGTGCTGTGTGCGACATCAGCACACAGCACCTTGCAAGAGTACTGTTCTCACATAATGATTGGACAGGAACTGTTATGTTAATGTAAATAACATGCACAGAGTGATGTATTTGGCCAATGTACAAATGTTTGCGTGTATTAATGACACGTCTGTCTGAGGGAGTCTTGATATTACATAGAACAACACCACTACATAATACAGGCATTGCTGGTGTTTCCCTTTTCATTCCTTTGTAATGCTTTGTTGTCACATGGGATGTTCTTGATATATCTATATATATGTATGCATCTATATCTGGACATAAACACTCATACATACATATACATGATGGAATACATTTCCTATACTGTTGAATGACAGCACTGGATGATATGTTTGTGATAAGATCCGAAGTCAGTATATCTGCCATGGCTTAGTGATAAATCACAATAGCTGTGTGTGCAGAGTCCTGGTTTCAAGCCTTACAGAGGCTGTTTATTTGTTGCTGGGTAGAACAAGGCCATTGGATACGGAGTGATTAAGGCACATTAAAGCAGTTGTGAGAGGGTGTGCATGGGTTTGCATGGAGCTAAGCAATGCTAACCTCTGGTTATAGTTTCTTACACTCGGTTAGCCTCTACATTGCTTTACCAGTGTAATACTCGCATACTGGTGGCCAAACAGGCTTACACACGCTTGCTCCCACACTTGCAAATGCACTGCATTTGGTGTTTGCATTTGACACTCACACCCGTGGGTGGGAGTGAGGACTACAATAATACCTTGTGATGCCTATTACATCGGATTACATGCCTACAGTATTGGAAATGGCTGCCCATTAGGCAAAAGCATGCCGTTCGACTGTACGGAATCCGCGGCCTGTCCAGAGTTTGATTCATATTATTGGTGTGTTCCGTTTACAATCTGCACTTGTCTGGCTAATACATGGAAAGTGACACTCTTCAATACAAACAAGTAATTGGGTTTTGGAACCCACATCATTCAGTCGAGTCATGCTACTGCATACCTAATATTCTATCATCTTTCTAAGGCTGTCAGTGGAATATGTGCTTTCTGTCCCTATCAGACTTCTCATACAATTGGGGAAAAATACAAACTGAATCAGGGACACAGCATAGCAACATCAGAGACACATTTAAATTATTGCTGCTATTAACCTGACACATTGACATACCCAGAGCATATGAATTCATACACATTTTCTGAGGTAAATGATGTTTATAACTCTTAATTGTTGTCATTATTCATTACATGTAATTCACCACCTTTCTTCCAAATGTCACTAGTTTTAGGAGCGATTAAGTGGGACAGAGTTAGAAATTGAGTCAAAATCAGGGACGTCCCTGGAAATCGGGGACAGTTCAGAGGTATGGTCCCTATTTGTTCCCCCAATGGTTTATGTCCTGTCCAGTGGATTTGTTCTTAGGGGTTGAGTGGTATGGGCATCAGCTATGCCTATTTCGGAATATTACTTACATCCCCGGGGCGGTCCTAATATGACTGCATCAGCCAACACCTGCACGCCAAGGCCCATAATTGCATACCCATAGTTCCTCCACCTGACACTCCTCTACAGCACTCATCCTTACTGTGGGTGCAGGTGGGGTATAAACACACCACTACACACTGCCCACTCTCCCTGTGTCTGGACACATGTCATACGTTGTGTCGACCCATAGGTTATCAGGCTTGCACAACCTACTGGTCCGTGTACATCTACAGCCTGGTTTGATGAATCATTACCAGGACTGCCTCTGATGATCATTAGTTTTTGGTGTCCCACAAGGGACACTGATATCTATGTTTCAAGATTAGACCTGGCAGGTCTCTCCCACTGGTAGTACCCTGCCGGTGGTCTGGGAAGCAGTGGTGTGTTTACTTTTATTGTGTGACTGTATGTCGCACCGGCCTAAATGGGAGGGGGGGTTGATGCTACATGTTACACGTTTGTTTATTTGACCCCTCACCCCCATATGCATGGCCTGTGAACATATGTAACTCGTAACTGCTGTATCATATCCTAGCTATATACATTACTATAGACAGATATATCTGTATATGTATGCATACATGTACAGATATATCTGTATATGTATGCATACATGTATATTTATATTTTGCTGTAGATATATATATATATATATATATATATATAAAACAACATATCGGTCTATGGGTGTCTGCATATGTATATATTTATATGTGGGTATGTATCTGTATTCTGTCTCTGTATGTATACATTTGCGCTATGGAGAGGGAGAGGCTTATCTCTATGTCACTATGAGTAGACATACACATACATATACCTCTACATATATACATCTACATCTGGTTATTCCGTTCCTTGCCATATAGATTACACTTTGCTGCAGTGGGACTCATAGTGGGTGTGGCTGCTCGTTGGGCGACGCCTCTGCCCAATGAACACATTCGCTTACATCCCTAGGGCTGTCCATATAGGCCCACATCAGCCAACACCTGCACACCTAGACCCATAAGTAGTTACCCATAGTTCCCCCACCCGCACCTCCTCAACAGCACCCATCCTTACTCTGGGTCCTGGTCAGTTCTGGACACACCACTACAAGATGCCCACTCTCCACTTCATGGGACCCATTTCATACAATTGTCCCGACCCATGGGTCATCAGGCTTTCCCATCCTTGTATTGTATGTATACACCCCAACCAGAATATTCGGTCTATCACCTTCTTTTGGTCTTGCCAATTTTTGGGGTTTCCCGCAAGGGATGCTCCTGTCTGTGTTCCAAGATTAGAAGTCACGGGTGCACTGTGTACCCCCCCGGTTGTATCCTATATATATATATGTGTGTGTGTGTGTGTGTGTGTGTGTGTGTGTGTGTGTGTGTGTGTGTGTGTGTGTGTCTGTAAAGCAATGCATACCCCGTGCAAACGCGCTTACACATGCTTACCGGTGTTTATATATGCTTAAACCTGTTTACTAATGCCTTATTCATTATGACACTGACACTTCACTCCAGCTAAATTTTAACTGATATTTTGCAGGTTATACAGTGGACAGATGTCGCAATATGTTCATGTACAGATTACCGATGGTAAATGGTATGTGATGCAGTGGGATTCGGTACGGGAATGTCTGTTCATTAGGCGGTTGCTCTAACCAATACACTATTGCTGTGCTGCTTCATTTGCATATATACCCACATACCCATGGCTCTGGGTTCCCCAAACACACACCCCAACACCTCCCTAACACTGCAGTCATCCATTCTCCAGTTGGATTCGCTGTGTATCCACACCATTACACATTGGCCACTCCCTACTCCTATAGACCCATCCCATCGGTTGACTCACTCCATGTATCCTCAGAACTCCCAAACGTTTAGTCCACAAACATTAGTGACATGAGCGAACAAAAGAATACTCTTCGCAATTTTTGGGTTATCGCACATGGGACACGCATGTGTTTATGTCAAGATTAGACTCTATACTTCATTACATCCTTACCCCCGTTAACATGACACTACAATAAATTAATAAGTATGACTATGTGGTAATGCACACGTTACACACGAGAGCCTAATTATGTACGTGTTTGGTATATTTCTTTTACAAAACAGACCGGTTTAGTAATTGGCGTTGCCATAGCAGGCAGATCACAGGAATGATTCCATGTGTGGGAAAGTCCTCACATTTGATTTTTTCAGCCCAGCACTGACTTCGGACATTGTGCATTCTGTGTTTTAAAAGTTTCATCCTGTCCCTCTTATACACAACCTATTATTCTATCTATTGTTGAGGTTTGTAAAGGCACATTCATGTTATTTATGTCTGCAAATGGAATGAATGTGTTACAGAGAATGTACTTCTACATATAGATGTCTGCATGTGTGTATGCATATATACTTATAACGAACTCGCTGACCTCCAAGGGGCGGTCCAATTAGAACCAGCCCATCCAACCCTGGCATGACTGGCTCCATACTTTCATACCCATACTTCCTCTACCCCACCTGTGTTCAACATACATGCATACCATCCGTTGTCCAATTGTTATCGCAGCCATGACACACCTCCACACATTGCCCTCTCACGAGCATTAGGGGCCCTACACGTATACTGTCTCAACCCATGTATTCTCAGGCTCTCCCACCATTTAGTCCTTGAACATACCTGCCCTTGCTCGTGTAATGGTCGGATGGCCAAATGGTCTATCAATTTTTGGGTAGTCCCACCAGGGACTACCTTCTGTGTGTAAAGTAGACTTAGCAGATCAACAATGTTACTCCCACTGGTAATATCCTGCCTGTGGTGTGAGTAGCAGTGCTTTGCTCACTCCTGCCCAGCTTGATATTTAATACGCTGACAGCGCTATATAATACTGGGGTTGCTGTTGATTCTCTTCTCATTCCTTTTGTACGCTTTATTGTTACATTGTTCTTTCTTCATAAATATATATATATATATATATATATATATATATATATGTATATGTATATGTATATATATATGTATATGTATATATATATATATATATATATGTACATATATATGTATATGTATATATATATATATATATATATATATGTATATGTATATATATATATGTATATGTATATATATATGTATATATATATATATATATATATATGTATATATATATGTATATATATATACATATATATATATATATATGTATATACATATACATATATATATATATGTATATATATATGTATATATATATATATATATATGTATATACATGTATATATATATATATGTATATGTATATATATATATATGTATATATATATATATATGTATATGTATATATATATATATATATATATATATATATATATATATATATATTATATATCTGTACATACTTATATACATTTCCTACGCTGGGCACTGCTTAGACCCGCGCAAGCGCACTCATACTTGCTTACTGGTACTTATATGTGTTTACTGCTGCTTATTTGTGCTTACACCTGCTTACTAGTACCTTATTCATTATGACAGTGCTACTTTGCTTGAATGATATTTAAGTTAAAAATCTCATGTGATACTCATGTCAGTTTTACAGCAAAACGACATTCATTCCACATGGAAAATGACATGTGCTATTGCTGGGCTCGAACCGTTAATGCCTGTTCATTAGGCAGATGCTCTAAACACTACACTATTGACATTTACATTGATTCCGCATGTTTTTCTCTGTTTGAATGAATATGATGTGTAAGCTACGCTTGGCGGAGGACAGCGATGCGCAAACACAGTGCGCTTTGCTTACACCTTCGATATTGCAGCAATTCAAATGTATAATAGGGACACAGGGAATCTAATTGTGAAAGTTCTAGGGACAGGGCTCAACATTCCACTACGTGGTTGTGTGTTTACTACTTCAATTTTATTTCACTGTTTGTGGACACTCTTGTATGCTTAGTATACATTTTGGTATCCATGGACACTAAATTACTGACTTACTATTAGGGGCGGGCACCCCTCCGTAGAGCACTTGTACATGCTCCCTGCACTCGCACACGTTTCCTGTGCACTTCGAGGGTGCGGCGGCGCACCCTCATTCATATTCATATGGTGCTGCTGCGCCGTCTGTAGTGAGAACGCTCGGCACAAGGCTAAAACCATCCTTGCGCCGAGTTTCTTGAATCCCGGGGGTCTGTGTTGTACTGCTGGCAGCCTCATGCAATGGTGAAATTGGTTATATCTCTGTGTTGTACTGCTGGCAGCCTCATGCAATGGTGAAATTGGTTATATCTCTGTGTTATACTGCTGGCAGCCTCATGCAATGGTGAAATTGGTTATATCTCTGTGTTATACTGCTGGCAGCCTCATGCAAAGTTGAAATTGGTTATATCTCTGTGTTGTACTGCTGGCAGCCTCATGCAATGGTGAAATTGATTATATCTCTGTGCTCTACTGCTGGCAGCCTCATGCAATGGTGAAACTGGTTATATCTCTGTGTTGTACTGCTGGCAGCCTCATGCAATGGTGAAATTGGTTATATCTCTGTGTTGTACTGCTGGCAGCCTCATGCAATGGTGAAATTGGTTATATCTCTGTGTTGTACTGCTGGCAGCCTCATGCAATGGTGAAATTGGTTATATCTCTGTGTTGTACTGCTGGCAGCCTCATGCAATGGTGAAAATGGTTATATCTCTGTGTTGTACTGCTGGCAAACTCAAGCTTGCTGCATTTCATTTTTAAAAATGGAATGAGCAGTGTGTTTTGTTTTTGTGGAAATAGTGACTCATGTATGTATTAGTTTCAGATGTCTAAGCCAATATACAATGTTAGTTCTGCTGTGCATACCTGTCAACTGTTCAGAATGTTGTAGAATGTCCCTGACTGGATTTACACACACACACACACACACACACACACACACACACACACACACACACACACACACACACACACACACACACAGCTTTCAACTGTCCAGATTTTCACAGAATGTTCTGATTTTTGCCTTATACTTTTGGTCTTGCACTCATAAAACTTGTGGTTTTCTGGCATATCAGCGAGGACTGAATTCACTAAATAATGACAAACATTTAAGTTTCAGAGTTTATATCCTTCATATAATGTACACTAACACAAAACCTTTTATTCTAACAATTTCCTACCTTTATACAGGCAATATTTAAACTGTGTTCTTATCTTTGGGCCCTTGTCTCCCCGTTATTTTTCGCTTTGTCTAGATTTCTTGTGCTAAGAGGTTGACAGGTGTGAGTCACACATGCAAACACTTAACATAATACCATTGCATACCTCACGGATGACTCCCACATGCACATTACTTTCTTTCTGTGATCTGCTCCCAGCAGTATCATTTCATCCTCTCTCTCTATCACTCTCCACATAGTTTCACGAGTAAGCCTTTGTATCATACATTGTTCTATAGTTTCAAACTACATTTTCTTTATAAATGAGTCAATGACTGAATTAAAAAAAAACTAAATTAATTAATTAAAAAATAGCTTAATTTACATACAGAAGTGAAACAATGCACCAAATTTTACTCATTTTCCTAACAGCGCATCTGTGTGTGTGTGTGTTTGTGTGTGTGTGTGTGTGTGTGTGTGTGTGTGTGTGTGTGTGTGTGTGTGTGTGTGTGTGTGTGTTTTAATAATGTATGATGCAGCTTCTGTCAGAATCATTACTGTGCTCATTCATAATTTCAGATTCATAGCTAATTTTCAAACACATCCATACTGTTAACTATCTTCTTCCCCTTCATTCCAAACAAAAACACTTTACCCACACATATACTGCCACTCAAAACCTTAAACAATAGTGTACTGCTGTGAGCCAACAGCGATAACAGTAAGTGCGACCACAAAATTCCCATTAACTGGGAAAACTACTCGTGTACCAATACACTTGCCCAACGTTTCCTGGAATTCATTAATTCCAATGCCCTGGACCAGCTCGTTCTTACCCCCACTAGAGGTAGCAACATCCTTGACCTGGTCATTACTAACATGGGCAACCGTTGCTCTACACCAATAGTCAACTCCTCCTTGGTTAGATCCGACCACAAACTAATCACCTTGGAAATCCACATCCATCCCCCCCACAAAGGTAACCACCATGAAAAACTTCTCCAAAGCTAACTTTGGGCTCCTAAAAACAGAGGTGGCTAACTTCATGGCACCCATGCAAATGGAGAATAGTTGCATGACCACTGAATCATACACCAATGCACTGTACGAAGACGTACACAAATGCATGGATCTCGCCATACCCAGCAGAACCAAGACATTCTCCTCCAAAAATAGGAAGCCAATCTGGTGGTCCTCTGCCATAAACAAACTCTGCAACAGAAGGAGGAAACTGATCCAGAATAAGGTGAGGTCCCAAGACTGGAAAAACTCACTTATTAGCCTCAACAAAAAGTTGAGATCCCTCATCAAATGCTCTAAAGCTAGCTAAGAAAACAGAATTGCAGTAGACAACCACAAGGCCTTCTATAGTTATGTAGAGAATCTCCATGGCAATACCCAGATTTGCTCTGAGCTACTGCACAATGGTACCTCCTATACCGAGCCAACAGATATTGCCAATATACTGGCCGACAGATTCAGTGCCAACTTTAAACCCCCCCCCCCCCAAAGGACCTATCACATAAACAGGGTGATTGCCAGGCACCCAGCATTACTGCTGCACAGGTTAAAACAGCACTGTCCAAGGCCAGGAATACAGCTTCTATGGGATCTGACAATATCCCTGGCTGTGTTCTACATGAACTACAGAGTCAACTGGCACCTCACCTGTGTGCCCTGTTCAATCACAGCCTCACCTCAGGCTTTGTCCCTATCGAATAGCACACTGCTACAGTCATCCCTCTCCACAAAGGAGGAGCAACTACAGACCCTGAGAACTATTGCCCCATTAGCCTAATGAGTCTGATATGCAAAGCTTTGGAACGCATCATCATCGACCTAATAAACAAGACCTAATAAATAGATTCCTGTCCCAGAGACTTCCCATACTCTGGAATAAACTACCTGTCTATATCAAACAAAGCTCCTCATTAGTACTCTTCAAGAAAAAAATCTTGATGATTGGATGGAAAATAGGAAATTCACCCCGGGGATCACTTCCGTAGCTCTGCTCGACAGTGGTACAGGAAAATAATTTTCTTGGGTGGCAAAAGCCAGGGTACCTTTTTGGCTGGGCTTGTATAGGCCCTAGGGCTGATAGCCTAGTACCTACTTATGAACCTATGAACAAGGATATAGGGAATCTCCAAACTCTGGATCTCACACAGTTTGGTTTTTTGAAGGGTAGATCATGCCTGCTCAACTTGGTCGACTTCTTTGAGTCAGTCACCAGAGCTGTTGATGAAGGCAAGGTGGTTCACACAGCCTACCTTGATCTGGTCAAGGACTCTGATACCATTCCCCACTCAGAAATCATAGAAAAACTCAGTAAGCTAGGCATCAACTCCTATATTATTAGGTGGGTTGCAAACTGGCTCACAGATAGAACCCACAGTGTGAAAGTAGTTGACTCCAAGTCAGACTGCCGACCAGTCACGGGTGGAGTCCCATAGGGTTCAGTCCTGCGTCCTCTCTTGTTTGGTATATACTTCTCTGAAGTCCAGGCCAACACTAAGGGACTCCAGATGACAAAGTCCGCAGACAATTGCAAGTTGGGAGCTACTATTAACTCCACAAGAGATGTTGACATCCTACAGAAAGGCCTCACTGAGACCAATGACTGGTGTCAGAACCATGGCCTTAATTAAGCTCAATGCCAAAAAATGTGTCGTCATCCCCTTTGGGAAAAACCCGGTTCCCATGAATTACCACATCGATGGTAGTCCACTGAACACAGAAGGCGTTTTAACAGATCTGGGAACACAGGTTGGCAGCAACCTCTCTTTCGACCACCACATTGCCACTGGGGTCAGAAAGTCCTTCTATGTGGCATATCTCATTACTAATGGGTTTGCATCCAAGAAGAAAGAGGTCATTTTCTCCCTCTACTCTTCCCTCATTAGTCCAATCATCGAGTACAATGCCCCATTTGGCATGTACCTCACTAGACACCTGCAACACTGGAGAGGCCGCAAAAGTACCTCACAAAGAGGATTCCAGGTCTTAAAACACTTGTCCTATATGGACAGACTCAAAAAAAATCCAACTATTCTCTGTTTCATATCGCCTACTTAGAGGCGATCTCTGCTTGACTTACAAAGCTATGTCTGACCCAGCTCTGTTAGAAATGCTACATCTAAAGATATCCCAGTTCCTCCACACCACACGGTCCAGAGACCTCAACCTCATTACCACAATCAACAGAATGTGCTAGAGGGACAGGTTCATAATCCAGTGACTGCCCATGCTATGGAATAGACTCCCCATACATGTCAAACAGAGCACCTCACTGGCCCTCTTCAAGAGAAATCTTGATGAGTGGATGGGAAATAGAAAATTCACCCTGGGGATCACTCTAGTGGCTCTACTTGACAGAGGTACTGGGAACTAAGGTCGGGTGGAACAATGCCACTGTAATCCTATGGGCTAGGCTTGTAAAGGCTCCAGGGCCATTAGCCTAGTACACACCTATGGACCTATGAACCTAAATGAAAGTAATGCAGTCACCAATTTAGAAAATATATACATATTTAATTTAGTAATCACTAGCAAAAGAAATCATTATACCCTAGCAGAATCCATACTATTCATGATTTCCCAGATTTATTTTATTTTACTTTATTTATTGCTTGATTGATTTTTCTTGACCAAAGGTTCATCTAGGTGGGAAAAAAAACTTTTCAGCAGAGGCCCGGGAAGAAAACCTCCACAAGATGCAGAGAGAAATTAACATGCATACATGCATACTTGTTTGATCTTACAATAGTGAGAAAAAAAAACAATGACTGAACATGCTAATATTTACCTGCTAATATTTACAAGATACATATGAATGATCGGTATACAGGCATATTGCAGGCATAATATAGACAGTACAATGATATGAAAAATCATTCAAAGGTAGATCATCATGTGTGTTTAAACTAACAACTTTAGAACCCATAGAATTTTATAACAGGACAGTTGTAAAGTGAAATTTCATAACAATTAAAAGTTGAGGAGACTACTGTACCATGCATGAGGTCAAACAGACATAACATACAGGATGAAACAGAAGATTTGTCGCCAAGTAGTTATTTTAGAGCAGTATTTCACTACAATATGGAGCCTGATCAAACATCGACATTGCTGTCAACTGAACTTCCTGCTGAACTCAAATAAGGGTAATTCTTGCAAGAGTTTAGAATTTCATCATCAGAAGTGAAACCAGTAGTTCAGACATCAATATTTCCAATAGGAAAAATAACCCTGCCGTCAGAACTGCTTTTGTACACTGAACTTACAGTTTTTGTGAAATGCTTAACATGACATCAAAGGTCAAAAGATTTACAAGGAGGCAGAGCATCACACAACTGAAAATAACAGAAACAAAAGGTAAAAATGTTTGTAAATCATGAAACAATTATTGAGAAAACACTGAAAGAGCCATTACAACAATAAATCAACCGTGAAGGTAAGAACAGTGCCAAATCACTTTAAGAGAATGAAAGGGTCTGTGAGCACATTTACAAATATACATATTGTGAAATTTTGGAGTGTTGAACACACTCAGTTTCTCATAAATCAGTTATATTGTATTGCTATAACACAACATGGGCCAACTTTACCAAAATGTAACCAAAGTATAAACAGTAAATTAAGCAGGATGCCTGCAGTGAAAATAAAACAGTTAAGTCTATGAGCCACTTTAATATCAGTGCAAAAAAACAGATGCACAATATCTTAGTCAATGTTAACAGACTTTTTGAATTACACCCACTAGCGTGCTTGTTCAAACACAGTCCTTCAATGGGCAAGGCCCTCCTCAGTATATAAAAAAATGAAAGTAACAAAAATACAGAGAATGTTTACAGATATGCTCACTATAGTCGTTAAACTCAGTGTCTTTCACTGCAAAGGCTTTCTCTGGTGAAACAATTAAAAGTCTCTTTATCAGAATCTCTACAGAGTCAGGCAACCTCCAGATTTTCTGTCACCAAGACTTCCACTGGCAATTTCAGACTTTCCACTGGACCCCCATCTGAGAACCGATTACTTCAGTCTCAGTCTCCTTTTGAGCCTCAGACAATCTCTTTTGAGCTGCAAACAATCTCTTTTCGGCAACAGTACACCCCACAGAAGTATTCTGGATTCTCCCAAATGACTTCTGCCATACTGGAATCAGCCTGGTCTTAGGCACAGGTAAACACCTGACATCATTCACCTAAAGCCCTCATACCAGGGCTTAAAGGGACCAGTATCCGTTAACTCTGTTCAAATGCATGTTACTGTGTAAAAGCTAATTCTTCCTAGCCAAATACTCCAAAAAACTAGAACCTGGTGCTGACTCATTCAATAGTCCCCATTCCGGCATTTATCCAGTGGAATCACCACACTAAAAAAAAAAAAATATATATATATATATATATATATATATATTCCCTGTTCCCCGCTGTAGTGCGATCTCGGAGTTGGTTTATTTAAGTAGGGGGGAGGGGGGTGCAAGGGGGCTTGCCCCCCTGCAAAAAACATGTTTTAGTGTTTTTTTTTTTTGGTAGCCTGGGGAACTAGACTTCAGTGAAAATGCACTTACGTTTAAGTGGACTTTCGCTGAAGTGCAGGGTCTACTGCTCTATTTTGAAGAAGTGTATTTTCGATGTAGAGCAGTAGACCTCTATATATATATATATATATATATATATATATATATATATTAGAGAGTTGTATATAAAACTGCTATTATCACATCTCCCAACCCCACCCCAAAAAGAACGAGAGAGAGAAGTGCTTCTAAATCACATGCAAACGGTGTATACATACATGTACTGTGATGGATTAGTGTGTCCCATCCAGGATTGGCTCACTGCCTGATATCCATTGTTTGTGGGATAGGCTCCATGTTCCTGTTACCATGGAAATGATACAGCAGGTACTGGAGAATTCCTGAATGAAAAAAGCATGAGAGATAAGACATTCAACAGAAGCCCCATCTGCCTGAGTTGGTGGTAGCTCATGTGGATGTAAAAGGCCCCATGGGGAAGTTCCCTGGTGCCCGGCTAAATTTCCCCTGGTCAGAATGAATATCATCTCAGCTCTTCCCTGAAAAGAGGCCATTGGCTTAGTGAGACTAACTTAGTCAACAAAATGAAAATTAATAAAGCAGTCACAGACTTAGCCCTCCCTTAGTTTCTAATTAGTTTAAAATATAAATTTAATTCTTTGAATAGACTTTGTCCATTTTTTTTTTTAATTTTCAGCAGGCACTTCCTTACTTTTTCTTTCCCTTCTGGTATGACTGTTGTTCTGTTACACAGTACAGAAATTATTTTCAGAAAAATGTAAAAGTATATTGAATGGTTAGTGTTTAAGGCTTGATAACTGAAAGAGGTGGATTTGAGATGTACTAGAAGTCTGAGTGCCAAGAATGACCTTTATCTCTCAACTGTCCAGATTTTTTGCAGAATATCTAGATTTTTGCCTCATGTTTTCGGTCTGTTCCTCATAAAATTTGAGATTTTCTGGCAAGTAACTGAGGACTGAAGTCACTAAATAACGCATACATTTGAGTGTCAGACTTCATATCCTTCTGAAAATGCATGCTAACACAAATCCTGTTATTCTGGTAACTTTCTAAGTTTATAACAGCAATATTTAAAATCCATCCATATTTTCTGGCCTTTTTTCACACAGTATCTTAGGCTTTGTCCAGATTTCTTGTGCTAAGAAGTTGAGAGATACGACCTTTTATAATACAAATTTATAAACACCAGCCTGTGGTGTAATAGTAAAACAGTACCAGAAATACTTTAATATATATATAATATCTGTGTGTGTATAGTGTGTCCATATAGAATGCATTTAGTCTGTCTCATGAAAAAACATATGCAGGTATTTATGATATGCTTGATTTCCAGAAACATTTTATTAATCCCTGTTTACCTTTATAAAACTGTGTTCATATTACTAGAGGAAGTGGAATTGACAACAGCAGCACTGGATTTGGCTTCCCTACATGTGGTTGGCAGTGAATTAATATAGCAATAACCCACGCCTGGGTGTGGGTATTGCGGGATTTAACCATGGTTGGCGTGGTTTGGTCCCGAGGGCGAAGCCCGAGGGACCAAACAAAGACAACCGTGGTTAAATCCTGCATTACCCACACCCAGAAGTGGGTTATTGTATATTAATGACATTATTTAAGAAAAGAAATAATTACTTTTCTTAAATAATGGCATTGTATAATGCCTCTTTGCTGCCCTTCTGCAGCTGTCTGGTGTTCAGCGGCAGTTTTGATGTACTGCGCATTCCTACGCAGTACATCAAAGTTGGCAAAGCAACGGAGAACGCAAGATCTCCGTTGCTTTTTATTTCTATGTTAAATGAGTTTAACATGCGAGACAGCTTTAAAATAAGCAACGGAGATCTCCGTTACTTATTTTAAAGCTGTCTCGCTATGTTAAACCCATTTAATATAGCGAGACAGGTTTAAAAAAAAAAGCAACGGAGATCTGCGTTGCTTTTTTTAAACTTGTGTCGCTATGTTAAACTCTTTTAACATAGCGAGACAGTGTTTTATACTAACGGAAAAAGTCCGGGCGACCAGACCTTTTTCCGTTAGTATATTGAGGGATTTACAATGGGCACGCTGGTTGGGCTGGCCAATCAGCGTGCACGTTTTAGAGGAAGAATTGTATAATTGGATTATAACTACCCAAAGACAACAAGTAAAATTCAGTTCTGTTTTACTTAGAATCATGTCAACATTTCATAGTTAATACCGCTGACTCCCAATACCATGAAGCATTTAATCAAGAAACATCTATCTATATTTACATTTTTTTTAGCAGAAAGAGGAAGCTCCCCAGCAATCCACATGCAAAAGGAGACCCCATTCTTCTAACAAATATAGTATTATAGTCAAACAAAAGTAGGGAAAAGACAGTCAAGGTTAGCTGAAAGTGACTGTCAGCATAACCATTTGGTGGTACCATGATTCAGAGAAATTGCCATCTTACACCTGTCATGTTCTCTTGCCTTATAGGTACTCTGGGATTGTCTTTGGTGTACAACTACTGTGACGTTTCTCCTTTCTCCAGTGTTGTGCAACCACAGATTACAGTGTATAAGTTAGGGGGCATGAGATTGTGCAACCACAGATTTACAATGTACAAGTTAGGGAGCATGAGGAGGCTAACTCCTATAGGGGTGTAAGAGGTTGTTCCCCTCAGAAACACTTATCTTAATCTTCTTAATTTTAGAGGGTATTTTATAGGTGAGTGCTGAATCAGTTGTGACTGAAGAGTCTGATTTTGAGTGACAGCTTATTTTTTTCATAGTGGAAGCATAAGATTCCTTGTACATAATTTTAATGCTTTTATGTTTATTTTTAGCCAAGGTCCATGGTGATCTCAAGTCATGCTAGATACCTGTTCTCATAGTCATTCTATCTTATGGCCTTTTGCATCCCAAATCATCTAGTCATAGGGGGGGGATACACTTTTCTGTAGGGAGTGTACCTTTCGGCCTCCAGACTTAAGAGTTTAGTGACTGCAAGAATCAGTGTGTGACAGTTGTTGATATTTTATGCACAGGCAGCCTGGATTTTGTTTTTTCTCCAGCACCCCCCTATGTACTAGCATGCTACATCCTGTAGCATGGCTAGGGTGGGGGAAGAGGGGCAACTGCCCCAGGTATAAACTGTTGGGGGTGCAATCAACAGATTCCAATCTCTCTTTAATGCAATACTGAATTTTAAAAGCCAGTATTGCATTTGCAGTCAAACCTGAGTACTGTAGCACTCCATATATAGTCTAAAACCTGAGCGCTGTAGCGCTGCATGCAGGCAGGGTATACACTGTAGCAACTGTCTGCTACATTTGTAGCAAGCAGCTTGCTACAGTTTACTAAGAAGATTTTTTAATTAAACTATGAGTGCCATAGAGTTCCATGCAGACAGGGTATAAATTGTGGCAACTGTTTGCTACAGTTTAAAAAGATGATTTTTTTTTTAAACTAAAACATGAGTTGAAGGAGGTTGAGGCAGGGCACAAAAATGGGAACTGAATGGTTGGGGCAGGAGGGAGGAAGGGCGTGTCATGCATCTAGCCACCTGGTTGGTATGCGAGTAGAAGGAACATCATTTTTTTTTCACTTTAAAGGAAGAGTGACGGGGTGGGGATGTAGAATTAACTATAATAATCCAATCTTTGTGACTGACTTATTACAATGATATGCCTTTTTTCTCTTTACTTGAAGAACTAGGGGGTGGGGCACATGATCATAGTACAGCTATGCTTACATCCACAGGCTATCTGGATGCTCTCCCACCCATAAGCTGTAGTTACATCTGTGCTGCTGACATGTATAGCAAGGTTTGCTGTATGCTTGGGCCCATCCTCAATGCCTGCCATGGGAAGCACCTGCAGCAAATTAATTCCACACCCTTAGCACCCATAACCAATAACAAAGAGAAGGCTACTGGCTGCTCAAGACTTCCTTCCTTCCTGGCAACTCTTTGGCATCCCAGGCTACTAGCCTTTCTCAGGTCACCCAAAGCAAACATGGACACACTGCCTCTGTTCTAAAGCAATGGAATGTTGATCTCTATTGGTCAAGAATATATTTCAGCTGTTTTTTTTCCCTAGTTTAACAGCCTAGTACATTTAATGTTTAAAAAGATATACATCTCTCAAATCATAATCACAAAAATACCATGTGGGGTATTTTACTGTGTGATAACCACCCCTTGCTGGAAGTTTGAGAGCCCAGCTATGCCTTATGTCTTTGACAGGGAAACTAGCATCTAAGCTAACAAAAGACTAATTTGAAAGCATTGAAAAAGTCAAGCAATTTTCATTCCAAGTTGCACTCTTCTGTCAGATTAGGCCATAAAACCTACCTATTGACATAAAGGCTTTAAATGTATCCCCCTTACCTACAGTAGATGAGAACCTCATAAATAACTTCAACAATTGCTACCAAATCCTGTCACCACATTCAAAACTGAAAGAAACTTTGACAAAAAACTCTAAACCTGACATTATACAAACCATCAAACTGAAAATATTTTCCAGCACAAAATTTTTTTTGCTCCTTTATGAACATCTTCATCTCAACAGTGATAGGCTACTCATGTTAGAATAAAGGATATCATTTTTGCTGTCTGAGGTAGTCTGTGCTTTTTCTGAGAAGCAATATGGTAGTCTTAGGAGCACTCATAAGTATTCCATTCTCTGCTGGTCACTTCCTAGTACTACAATAATTTTTAACAAAAAAAATGTTTTACCTCGGCATTGGCCTTCAAAGCCTGCCAGAATGCAGCCTACCAGTTCTGAAATGCCAGCTGAAGCCATAGCATTCTGACAAACAGTGTGCCCTGAACGATATTATGATGCTACTGCTACCAAAGCAAAGTTGCAACATCAAGAAAATAAATTGGAAGTCTTAACCATCCAGTCTAATATGTTTAAAATGAAACAGAAACATATTAGACTGTATGGTTAAGACTAATATGTTTAAAATGAAACAGAAACAATGGTGATAAAATTAAGAAAAAGTAATACTGAAGTGCTGTGCTTACAAGGTACTATAGACAGAATTCAGGCAACAAGAAATAATTACTTAAAAATATTTAGTCTTAGAAATGCAGTTTACATAGTTTGGGATACCAGGAGGCAATGGAATACCGGGTCTATTATCAGTGGCGGCTGGTGACTTCAAATTAAAGGGGGACTGCAGGAGACAGCTGAATGGGTGAGGCCAATGGGAAGGGATGTGACCAACTAGAAAGGGGTGGAGCTATTCTCAAAACCACCACAACTTGAACTTTAATTAAATATGCTGTCTGGGTGCCAAACCATCATTACGAGAGTCCAATCAAGACAAAATGAAGTGTAGAAGAAAAAAATATTTCAATGCATTGGCTACATGACAACTTACTTAATATCTACATGGAAACACAAAGGTTGTGAGGCATGAAAAAATAAATTGCTTTTTAAATACATTACTGGAATGCCAATCAAAATCAAATATAAAAAAACAAGCAGCACTCAGCTCAAACCACTTTTCCTTGCACTGTAGTTCTAATTATAATTTATATTCAGCTTTATAAAATTACCAAGTAACATGCTGAAAGTAGCAATCTCTGTGATACCCCCACTTGTAAAAAATGTTTCATATCCAAAAAAGACATGCTGCTTGATAACAACTATCTACTTGTTTCATGGGGAAAACATGATCAAAGTAAAAAATGAACAGCGAACAAGAAACAAGCTCAAGATAAATTGCTTAAAGGATTACTGCACAAGTTATGGATGACACATGCTAGATTGGCATTCTGTTTAGTTTACGGGTAAAGCCTGCAAAGATAACTGCAAGTCTCCAACAAATGTAATGAGCTTCTGAAAATACTGTAATCCTGTCCTTTATTACAAATACTATCATATGCATTTCAATACCTGAGGCTTATACGTTATCTAGTTATGTAAATATTCTCTGCATGGCAAGAATGAAAAGGCTTTCAATGCTGGTAATTCTTTAACAGTATGTTTATTAAAGCTTACTTGCATCTTACAATCTCTGATAAGCTTACCTGATGGTCATTAAAGCATTGCTACTTTAATGCAGAGCAACAGGGCACTGCAACAGCATGCATTTTCTTACAATAAGAAGCATAAATCAACAGTATAAAAATATGACAGAAAATCAGGACATAATGCAAAATTAAGGACAGATGAAAAGCCACGGTCATACTTGTGGTCTACCTTGGATAGGGGAATACTCTGCACACTTACACTGCATAACTGCTCCTTGCCTTGCTTGGACACATCCAGAGCCACTACAATGGGGAGTGGGGTGCAACAAGTAGGTCACAGTTTGAAATGTCTCTGGCTGACGGTGATGGCTCTGACACTCATACTCTCAACCTCAGAGCAAGAAATCTGGACAAAGCCATACATAGAAGTGGGACACAGGCCCAAAAATAAAGACAATTTTTAAATATTGCTCTTATAAACTTAGAAAGATAATAGAATAGTGGTAGGTCTTGCATTCGTATGAATTTTTGAAGGGTATGAAATCTGAAACTCAAATGTCTGCCATTATTTTCTAACTTTACTCTTTAATGATTTGCTACTAATTTGCCAGAAAACCACAATTTTATGAAAAACAGACCAAAAATGTTATGCAAAAATATAAAATTGTCACACAATACAGCTGGGAACCTGTCAAAGAAGGGACACCTTTTTAAAATTAGGACTGTTAATTTGAGCAGCTGACAAAACAAGAGCATCTACATGCATTTCTGAAATAAAAGTAATCTATAACTCTGATCATTACAGTTATTTATAATTGTAAACCCTCCACGTTTTCTTCCAAAATTGCCATTTTGCAGAGGGATTATTAAGGGGAGAGCAACATTTTGAGCCAAAATTGGGGACAGTTGAGAGGTTTGGATATTCCTAATTCTATAAAGCAATTTATTTGATGTACCTCTCAACTTCTTAATGCAGGAATCTGGACAAGGCCAAATATATTGGGGAAACATACAAACAGTACTAAAAACTGCTCTTGTATAAATTTAAGACAGTTGATAGAATAACAGGTCTTGCTTTAGCATGCATTTTTTCTGAAGGTTATGACGTCTGAAACTCAATGTCTGTCATTATTTAGTGACTTCATTCCTAAATGATTTGGCAGAAAACCACAAATTTTATGAGGAACAAACCAAAAATTAGAAGCAAAAATCTATTAATTCTGCAAAATTCTGGACAGTTGAGAGGTATAGTTCAGCCGGGGCTGTCTGAGTTTGCTGCCCCCCCCCTCACAAAATCATGGTCGAATGGAGCGTCCCCCCTGCAGCCATTCCAATGTCCCATTCTTTGGTTATTTTGCCTCATTTGCCATAAACACTATAATGTGCATACTGCTTTACTTCTGCAATGATATGGAGTTCATTTGAAAGTTTTATTTTATATTTTCCAGCATAAACCCTAATAGATATCTGCTAAACAAAGCAATGCAGTCTCACAATGAAAATAGACTTAGCATTAAAACTTCTCTGCCCTTGAAACTCACATTCATTGAAACAGCATTGAAACCCACATTCAAAGAAAATACATTTTGCCAATGGCAGATAAAGATTAATTTTGGGCTGTTTCCAAATCATAGGCCCCTTGAACATGAAACATACACATGCTCTTTGATACACCTTCCTGGCTGTATTAAATTATATTCCTTGTACAATACAGTACAGTTGTTAGATGGCATTTTAAATTTATTGTTTTGAACATTTTTCCAGTAAACAATGAAACAAAATGCATGCACCA
This sequence comes from Protopterus annectens, assembly GCF_019279795.1. Lineage (NCBI taxonomy): Eukaryota > Metazoa > Chordata > Ceratodontiformes > Protopteridae > Protopterus > Protopterus annectens. The sequence goes on along the minus strand of NC_056735.1, from coordinate 34,459,512 downwards.
ATAATGACAAAACTGCCTAATTCAGGACATTTCCATCATAAAAGTCTACTCAAACTTCTACAGTCCACTAGTATCAGTAAATATGCATGATGTCTGAAGAAGTAAAAGTCATCTAAATAATTCCACATTAAAGAAATCTGTTAACTAATGAAGAGGTTACTGCTAGCAAACAACTTTATATGTCATTGTTTCATCTACAAATAAAGTGCCTCTTGCCCTTGAGGAATAAATTGCCTATGTTGCATTAAAAAAATGATAAGCTAGTAATATTGCAATAGGGAATGGATGGCAAACTGATAACAGGTTCATAGTTACTAGGTATCTTCGCCAAAGAGGACTGAAGCATCCATCCCCTTTACAACAGAGTACAGTATCAGCAATGCATCTACCTACTGTGGGAGTAGAACCCACAGCCTTCTGCATCAAAAGCAAATACATTATTTGTTGTGCTATCAACAATGTAAGCAGACTCAGCATAGGCAGCACTAACCTTTTGTTCCCCTGCAGCCCTCAGCTCCCTGTAAAATCTCCTCGACACTCAGCTGTATCTCTGAACTTTGCAGCACAAGAAATCTGGAAAAAGCCAACATTTATTTGGGGGGGGGACAAAAGCCCCAAAACCAGGGACACGTTTTAAACATTGCTTGTACAATGTTGGAAAGTTGCTAGAATAAAATGCTGGGTTATCACCATATATTTCACTGCCAAGTATTGAACCCAGGACCCTGTGCAAAACAGTCACAGGAACATACCATTATGCCAAATCATCTATTTTATGAAAGAAAGGAAGACTGAAACTTAAATGGCTACCATTTAGTGAATTCAGTTCTCACCATAGCTGTCAACATCTTAGCATAAAACACCTGAACAAACCCAATAATGGGGGAATACAGCCCCCAAACATATTCAGTGAGTTCAGTTATCACCATAGCTCTCAACCTTGGCAGAAAAAACCTGGACGAAGCCAATAATGGGGGAATACAGTCCAAAAAATAGGGAAAAATATCCACTGAGGACACCAGAGCAAACCCACACAAACACTGGGAGGACATGCAGATTCCACACAGAAGGCACCCCAGCCAAGAATCAAACCAGGCAACCTGTAGCTGTCAGGCAAAAATGCTACCATGGCACCACTGCACTACTGATTGTGTTAAGTAACAAAAATACAGAAACCACAGATTTTATGAGGAACAGAACAGAACAAATATGAGGCAAAAATCTGCAAATGTTTTACCAATGGTGGTAGGTAGGGAATTCAGGCTCTTGTCACTTGGGCCCAAGGTACAGGGTTCAAGCCTTATTCTCTACTCACCACCATGTAGCAACTGGGGCATTTCACACACACACACACACACACACACACACACACACACACACACACACACACACACACACACACACACACACACACACACCTACCTGTCTCTTTCCTCCATAATGGCCTGCACATGCTGTTGGGTCTGATGTGAGGAGGCTGGAGCCTCCTGCTGTTGGGTCCCCATGTGATGTGAGTAGGCTGGAGCCTGCAGGTGATACATTCCAGTGACCTTCCAGTCTGTGCAGCTGTCACCACACAGACCTCTGGGCTGGAAGGGTGGAGTTTCCTGCCTTCCCTATCCAGACTGCCCAACAGAGCAGTCTGGAGTTCAGAAATGAGCATGCATGCATGTGTGGAGCTCTGATCTGCCTAACACAGCAGTCAGGAACTAAGCACACAGGTTTGGCATCCGGGATTACTCATGAAATTGTTTTAATTTTATTTTTTATGTTCTACATTGGGGCGAATTTATTTTATTCATTTTACAGGTGGGGGGGCTGCAGTCCTATAGCATGAGCCGCCCATGGTCTACATCATAACATCGAGGTTGCAAAACCTCGAATGTTATGATATCGAACCCAAAACCTTGAAGACTGAGAACAGCGAAGTCACGGAACATTGAATTCTTTCCCAGGGAAAGAATTTGGTGGGCTGTTTCTGCGGCTTTGCTATTTCCTCCACTGTGGTGCGTTCTTGGAGTTGGTATATTTAAGTAGGGGGGGAGGCGGCACAGCCCCCCACGTTGGGGGGTGTGGGGGGCTTGGACATAATTAGTAGTGTTTTTTTCCCAGGGAAAAAAAATCTCTGTTCTCAGCTTTCGGAGTTTTCAGTTTTCGCGGTTATAAGTTTGATGTTATTGTGTTTCGATCATGTGATATAAACCCTGGAATACCTGAGCCTGTCAAAACTGTGGCAAGTCCGTTTAATAAATTACCCTTCTAGCCTTTGGTACCTGTGGCAAATACGGCCCAGAAAATGGGTCTATATCACATCACTGAACTTACTATTTATCGAATACCTCTTTGTTGAACTCACTTTGTTGAAACCCCTTTTTGTCGAATAATCAGTTTAGCAACATTTTACAGCAGAACATTCAGTGAAAATATTAATGATAAACTCAAAGTAAAGATAATTGAATTTGATTTCCATCAATCACTTCTGTATTCAGTAAAAGGAAAAATAAAACAGCCTTAATGTGTTAAAAAATCATTTCATCTAAATCACTAACAACTGTCAGAAAGTCATAACCCATGTTAACATATTTAACAGATATGAGGCTTTATAGTAACTTCATTTCTGGGTCAGACCATTCTTCTGTTGAGACAGCACCTCTGGAAAGCACTGCATTTTCATATATGGAGGAAAGTTATACCATGAGAAAAAAAAAGTTATGTACTCACCATAACGTTCCATCTGAGTAGTTATACTTCATTTTTCTGCAACCTGTGGGTATACGAATCCGTATCGGATCTGAGCCGGCAACTTTTTTCTAGGATCTGCTCCAAGCTCCGAGCTCCTCCTCTTACCCATAATGCCCTACCATCTCCTATCTTCCCTCAGATCGAGTTTGCTGCAACTAAAAACATAAGCAACTCAACCTAATAAACCAATCATGAAAAGACAGGAGAAGGTCCGGGGGATGGAGGGAGGGAATGTTGCAGAAAAATGAAGTATAACTACTCAGATGAAACATTATGGTGAGTACATAACTTCTTTATCTGAAGTAGTTCACTTCATTTTATCTGCAACCTGTGGGACAGAGTCCCGAGCTACTCCGATCCTGGAAGGCCCTTATGGAAGGATATTCCTGAACACCGTAGAGCCAAAGGATGCTCTACCCCTTGAAATTAGATCTAATTTGTAATGGGAAATGAAGGTATGTGAATTGGCCCAGGTCGTTGCTGCACAAACATCGTCCAAAGGCACCCTAGACCAAAAAGCAGCAGAAGTCGCCATGGACCTGGTAGAGTGAGCCTTAACAATACCAGGAGGAGATAAACCTTTTGCTTTGTAAGCATGTGAAATACAAAGAGTGATCCATCTGGCCAAAGAAACTTTAGAAATAGCTTTTCCCGTAAATGCTTTGGAAAAGGAAACAAACAATTGGTCAGTCTTGCGGAAAGACTTCGTTCTATGAAGATAAAAATGAAGGTGTCTAAGAACATCTAACAAATGGAGTTTGTATTCACCTTTATTTTGGAAGTTGGGAAAGAAAACGGGCAGATTAATGGACTGGTTTATGTTTGCTTCAGATGCCACTTTAGATAAAAAGGAAGGGTTAATACAGAGGGAGACCCTATCCTTATAGAAGACCAAATACGGAGGCACGGCAGACAGAGCTTGAAGCTCCGAAACCCTCCTAGCAGATGTAATGGCGACTAGGAAAGCGGTCTTCCAAAACAAAAATTTCAAGTCCACCGAAGTTGCAGGTTAGAAAGGAGGAGCCACCATTGTCTGTAAAACAAAAGTAAGGTCCCAAGGAGGCACTGAATCCTTGACAGGTGGCTGTAACAGAAAAGTACCTTTAAGAAAAGTCTTACACAGCCTAGAGGAGGCTAAGGCCATGTTGTCTTCACCAACGTGAAAACTGGAAATGGCTGCCAATTGTACTTTCACTGTGGAGGAACTAGCTCCTTGCTGAAAGATACCAGACAGGAAGTCCAACACCGCTGGAACAGGGGCTGTAAAGGGATCTATTTTTCTCTAAGTCCCAAATGGAAAAGCACTTCCATTTACTGCAATAAAGTTTCCTAGTGGAGTCTTTAAGAGAAGCCACCAGAATGGATTTTACCGGGGATGAAAGACCAGGAGTCCTGGCAATTAATGGAACTGGAGCAACCAGGCTGTCAGCTTGAGGCTGCCCAGATCGGGCGGATGTGCCCGACACATGGGAGATTAGTTCCGGGCAGGGATCCAGAACCCACAGAGGAGCTAAGAGATGAGACCAAAGGAATGACAACCAAACCTGACGAGGCCAGAACGGGACAATGAGGATCACTTTGCACCATAGTCGGCAAGCTTTCTGAAGAAACTTCGGAATGAGTGGCAAAGGTGGATAAGCATACAGAAGCTCGGGGGGACAAGCATGAACTAAAGCATCTCTAGGGACTTCCCCTGGTGAGGGAATCAGAGCGAAGGACTCGCTGCACTTTGCGTTGGAAGGAGATGCGAAGAGATCGTAGCAAGGCTGACCCCATGCAAGAAAGATCTCCTCCGCTACTGTTTCAGAGATCACTCAAAGCATCAGAATGGCCCGACTCAATCTGTCCGCTAAAATGTTGGAGCACCCCGGGATGTGCGTTGCTATCAGAAACCGACCAGTGGAAATTGCCCATTCCCACACTCTCATGGCCTCGTGACATAGGGGGTAGGATCTGGTTCCCCCCTGCTTGTTGATATACCAGACAACCAACATGTTATCTGACTGAATTGCAATCAATCCGAGAGGGTGGACTGTGTGAAAGGCTTCCATCGCTAAAAGGACTGCCCTCATCTCTAGAACATTTATGTGCAACTTGGTCTCTGACTGGGACCACGTGCCTTGGACTGTTCTTCCCAAACAGTGTCCCCCCCACCCGAGTTGGGAGGCGTCCGTGGTCACTGTGGCTTGGACTGGAGATGACGCGAAGGAGCGTCCTTTTGATATCTCTGGTGAACTTAACCACCAAAGAAGAGACGTCCTGTAGACGTGACTGATCTTGATCGGAAATTCGATGGGCAGGTCTAGCCAAGACCACTGAATAGCCAGAGTCCATTGAAGAACCCGCATGTGAAGGCGCGCACAAGGGAGAATCGATATGGCGGCAGTCATGGAGCCCAGAGCCCGGAGAACCTTGCTCGCCTTTGAAGACTTGGAGTTCGCTATCTGAGTTATGTGGCACCTGAGGTGTAGGATCCTGTCTGGAGTTAAGAATACCTTCATCTGCAAAGTGTCTAGCCGTGCCCCAATGAAGTCTAGAACTTGTACTGGTTGCAATTGGGATTTGTGAACATTGACTGTAATTCCCAGTAGATCTGCCAACCAAATGAAATAATCTCGGACCAGACACAAGTGATGCTTGTTGGGCACAGTGAAGAGCCAGTCGTCCAGGTATGGAAACACCTGAATACCCTGAAGCCTCAGGTGAGCCGCTACAACTGCCATTACCTTGTTGAACACCCTGGGGGCTGTGGAGAGACCAAAGGGTAGGGCTCTGAACTGAAAATGACTGGCTCCCAGCCGGAAGCGCAGAAACCTCCTGGAGCTTCTGTGTATTTTGATGTGGTAGTAAGCATCCTGGTGGTGGACTGTAGGGTTACCATCCGGAATTTCTGTTTGGCTACCGACAGGTTTAATGTTGACAGGTCTAGGATGGGCCTGAGGTCCCCCGTCTTTTTTGGCACCAAAAAGAACCTTGAGCAGACGCCTAATCCGTACTGATTGGGGGGGGGGGGGCCTGTTCGATGACTCATTTGAGAGGCAACTTTGAAACCTCTAGAGCTGCAGCCTCCCTGTGAGCGGGTGTAACATCTGGGAGTTGTTTTGTAATATTTGGAGGGGCAACAAATGAGATAGAGTAGCCTCTGGATATTATCTGTAAAACCCAGCGATCTGTCGTAATGGACTCCCATGCCACTGGGTGTAAGGACAATCGTCCCCCGACTGCCTCCAGAGTAGGACAGTCAGGCAACCCCTCAGGGCTGCTGACCGGGTCTATCAGAAAAGGGTTCCCTAGACCCGAAATTCCTGGGACCCCCTCTACCTCTGGGTCGGCGTCGATCCTGTCCTGCTCTGCCTCTGGGGGAATAATTGTCCTGAGAATCCTGGGAAAACTGAGATTTTCGGAACCACATCTTCTTTTGCCCTCTTTGATTCCTATAGAAGGACCGCTGAGGGTTAGAGAAGAGGACTCCGATGGCAGACAAAGTCTTCTTGTCCTTTTTGCTCTGGACAAGTGTGTCACATACTGACTTCCCAAAAAGGGAAGAACCATCGTAGGGAGCATTAATAAACAACGCTTTGAAAGGGTCCGCGAACTGACACAACCTGAGCCAGGCATGACGCCTCATGGCTATGCCTGTCCCAGCCGCCCTAGCTGCTCCTTCCGTGGCATGGGAAAGGAGTAGCATTGACGTGTTTGAGAGTGACTTCAGAGTGGACATTTTCACCGAGAACAACTGTCTGTCCTGCGGCGATAAAGACTCTGGGGGAGACTCAGCGAATTCCAAAGCAAGGTCTCACTGAAGCCAAATCACATGTGCCAAATAATTCAGTGCACAGATAGAAAAGGTCACTGAGGAGTAGCCACGCTTCCCAAACCTATCCACCGACCTGGACTCCTTGTCTGGAGGGTGGACTGAGGAAGTCTCCTGTGCTAGTTCCTTCTTTGTGGCCGCTGCAACCAACATAGCATCAACTGGGGCTCCTTTCAACCAAGGCTGTCTGTCGGAAGGGGGAGATAAAACCTTGCCAGGGCATTTGGGGATGGGCTCTACGGTGTCAGGCTCCTTCCATGCCCTCGTGGTGATGAGGTCCACCAAGGGGTCTGATGGTGGGGACACCCAGGAAGTAGATGGGCCCGTGCCAAAGGCCTCCAGGAACAAGAAGGTTTTGGGGATGACCAACCTCCCCTCTGGCGGAGGATCTCCATAATTTCTCCAAAGGAGACGTCTTCGGGAGGTGACCTGGGGGAACCTTCTCCTTCATCTAAGTCAGTGTCCGTAGTGAAGGACTCAGGGGTGTCCAAGTGCCTCCTTTTTCACTTGCGCTTACGGTGACCCCCTTCAGTGGGACTTTCAGAAGGGGATCCATGAGCCGTAGGGGTTTCCTCAGGGAAATTAACCTGGGGATCCTCTGGCACGGGCTGTCCCTGAGACAGGATGAAGGGAGTCATCGCTAAATCCAGGGGGCCTTGGGTGGTATCCGAGGGGATGGGCTGGGGTCTCAATCCCTGGGAGAGAACCCTCTCCACCACTTCGAAGGCTGAGGGAGAAGCCCTCCCCAGATCCGAAGCGGGGACCGGAGCCGAAGCCAGGGTAGCCTGAGGTCCGAGGGAACAGATCAGATCCAAAAAGGTCAGAGCCGAAGAATCCATTCCCCCGGGTCTGACTCCCTGTCCACGGCTCCGAGAGTCACTCGGATCCGAACAAGTCAGATCCGAGGAACTCAAGGCAACAGCCGGAGCTGAGGTTGGAGGAACCGTCAGCGCCGAGCTACCAGCTCTGAAAAACCTTGGATCCAAGAGCCCCGAAGCACAGATCGGGGAAGGAGAGATGGGGTGGAAAAGCGGCATGGAGGTCCCCCCTCCAGAGGGAGAGGGGCCTGGCAAGATTCCCATCTGAATTTGGGTCTGAATAAATCTCTGCATCATCCTGTCCATATCCATGTCCAATAGGCTCCGAGTCAACCTCGAAGAGGCCACCGACTCGGATCTGGCTGGTCTGCGTAATGGGGAGGAAGGCCTCGGGTCTGAATGTTCCAATGGCTCCGGTGAGATACGAAGAGATGGAGCCGTGGTGAAATAGGCCTTATGGTCTTAGATAGGGGACTGAGAAAGAGCTCCCTGTCTGGGGATCTCTTATGATGTCTGTCCTTCTTTTTCTCCCTTTCCTTTCTGCGCCTTTATCTTTTTCTTTCTCTTTTTCTTTGTCAGCCATGCTGACTGAAGATTTGTCCTTAGAAGACCCATCACCAGAAGAACAGGGAGGTTGAGTCCCTGTCTGGGTGGGAGGTGGTACACTAGAGACCGGGGCTGAGGCAGATTCCAGCATGGCAGCAGAGAGAAGGCCTTTGGCAACTAGCATGGCCTTCCAATTCCTAAGGGCCCTCAGGTTAAAACCAGAACAGATAGCACATTGAGTGGACAAATGTGCCACTCCCAAGCAAATTACACACAGAGTGTGACCATCAGCTGGGGAGAGCTTATGGCCACACTCTGTACATTTTTTAAAGACAGGCTTCGGCTGATCAGCCATAGTCCTGCACTCAAAGGTACAAACACTACCTCTCCAAAAAAAAAACCACACACAAACACAGGTAGGGGAAGGGCAGGCCTAACTACTACTGTCTACAAAACTTTTTTTTTTTTTTTTAAACACCGACGACCAAGCGAGATACTACACAAAGGGAGGAAGGGAAAAATTCACTCAAGCACACCTAGATACCAGAAAAAATACCACTTACTATCCCTGAGCTCAGAGCAAAGGAGACCACGATGCACACTACTGGTGCGGCAAACGAGATCTGGGGGAAGATAGGAGATGGTAGGGCATTATGGATAAGGGGAGGAGCTCGGAGCAGATGCTAGAAAAAAGTTGCCGGCTCAGATCCGATACGGATCTGTATACCCACAGGTTGCAGATAAAATGAAGTTATCTACTTCAGATCTTAAGTTACCTATAAAAATGCAGCCAGTAAACAGCTGCTGTTCAGGTTGTATAACCATAAGCCAAGACAGTTCAGGTTGGACTTCATGAAAAGGATGGGTTGCAAGTCGTGTAATGGAATTCTCTGCTAGGAAAATAAACTGAAGAAAGTGTACTGCACACACGCACGCACACACACATGCATGCACGCACGCACACACACATACACACACACACAAAACTTATTTACATGTTACAGATTGGTAGCTGAGGGCAAGGAGAACAATTGTCTATATAAGGCTGTCATTCCACAAACAAGTCCAAAACAGACTACTGTTATTAACCAAAAAAGACATATTTTGTTTCCAATAACACAGAAACTTCATTTGACAATGGAAATTCCACCACTAAGGTTTTAAATTTAATACCAGTAACACATATTTAGACTTGTTAAAATCTGATTGGCTGACACAAGAATTAGTAATCATCAGCACCATCAACCCCCTTTATCCAGTTTTTCTACACAAGTTGGTGTATCTCTCTCTTGATTCAATCTCACTCTCTTTCCTTCTTCGACAGTGACGCCTAACTGTCACAGGTCTTCTCTCACACAATCCATCCACGTCCCCGCTGGACACCCTTGTTTCCTCTTGCAGTCTTCCGGTCTGTCTCAAATCTTCTTCAACAGACTGTCTTCTGCTTTCCTCCACATGTGCTCAAACCACCGTAGTCTGTTCTGTTGGACCTCTCTACTTTGGCTTCTGCTCTTATGTTCTTGTTTCTTTGTCTGTCCCACACTCATCTCAGGCACTTCATCTCCATCATCTCCAACTTCCTCAGCTGCTCTGCCTTTACTATCAAGGTTTATGAATCATGCAGTAGTACTGATCGCACTACTGCTTTGTACACCATACTCTTCAGCTTTTTTGGTGTTCTTCTGTCATAAATTACCTCTGACACTCAGACTAGTTGGCTGCAGCTCCTCTGATTTTATCTCTGAAGTCCTCATTTAGACTTCATTCTCCTCAAACACCACTCCCGGATACTTGAAGCTGTTAACCTGTTCCAGTATTTTCTCTTCTATCTCAATTTTCAGGTTCTTCTGATTTCCTTCATTTGCTGCTATTACAACTGTCTTATCTATACACAGTTTCATTCCATGTGCCTTCATTTTTGCATTTCATTCCCCTACCATTTTGCTGAAGTTCTTGCTCAGAGTCTTCTTGTAATGTCACATTGTCTGCATACAGAAACTTTCTTGATCTCTCCCCTCTGACTTGTTGGTAATGTAGTCCATTATCAGTATAAACAGCAGCGGGCTCAGAGATGAACCCTGATGTAGACACACTCCCACTGGCACCCCCCCTTTGTGAGACCAAACACTGTACATTAATTCTGCCAGTGTTTCTGGGACTTTCTAGGGACCTTGTCATATGCATTCTCCATGTCTACGCATGCTCAGTTGAACTCTTTCCTCATCTCTAGCTTTTTCTCAATATCTATTTCACTGCAAACATGGGGTCAGTTGTGCTGCATCCTGATCTGAATTGCTCATCTCCCGTCTTACTTTCTACTATTCTGTGTATTCGTTTATCAATCACCTTCTCTAGAACTTTCATGCAGTGATCCTCTGTTGTGGATGTTCCCTTTGTTCTTTTACATTGGCACTAGTATGCTTATTCTCTTGCCATTTGGGATAAGCCTTTTTCAGTGTACTGTTATGAGTACCCTTAAACGCCATTTCTCCACTATCTCACCCAACATTTTAATCACATCTGCTGTGATCTCATCTCAGCTTGCTGCTTTTCCTGGCTTCATTTTCTTTAGTGCTGTATCTGATGCAGTGCATTCAGAAGCTGCTGGAAATACTCCTTCCATCTGCCGCTGATGGCCTGTGGACTGCTGAGCAGGTTGTTGCAGACATCCTTTATGAAGGGTGTCAGACTACCTTCTTTATCTTTCTATTTTTGCATTATAACCTGATAGTTTCTTTGTGCCACCTACTGAGACACATTCCAGAAGCTGGCAGACTGCCTCTGATGCCTTGTTCATTGCTATTGCAATTCCTTTCTTAGCATCTTTGTTAGCCAACCAGTATACCTTCTTTGCCTAGTTTATCTTTTCTATCGCCCATATTTCCCTGCACTTCTTCCTTTTAATGACTTCCTGGACTTCTGCATTCCACCACCAGCTATCCTTATGTATTTCCATATCTGACTCGGCCACATATCTGTTCTATACTCCTCACACAAGCTGTTTTGAGATGCTGCCATTCATCTTCAGCTCCACCTATTGCCTTTTCTTGCCCTGAGTAATTCCTTGAACTCCTGTGTTTTCTCTCCAGTCAACTTCCAGATCTACAGCCTACTCTCTATTGATCTTAGAGCCTTCTCTGACCACTTCTTGCAGTTGATTGTGGCCACCAGTGGTTAAAGTTGTGAACCAGGTGTTTCAATAGGGATTACATTACAATCATTGATTCTACATTATTGCCCTTTCCTTACTAGAAGGAAGTATACCTGAGTTGCATGTTGGGCACTCTTTATGTGATCTTGTGACTCTCTCTCTTGCTGAACCAAGAGTTGGCCAGTCATTAAGCCATTTGCCAGACAGAAATCTAGGATGATCTCTCCTTCTTTATTCCGGTTACCCCCACCCATTTGGACCCAGGCAGTCTTCATATCCTGTTCTGTCTGCCCCGATATATGCATTCAGGTCACCCTTTATCAACACCAATTCCAGTTGCCCTGTTTAATCTAGTAGGCCCTGCAACTACTGCTTGAATGCACTCTTTTCCTCACTCTCACAACTATGCTGTGGGGCCTAGGCTGAGATTATGAATAGTGCCCTGTCATTACACTAGACTCTGACTGCCATGAGTCTGTCACTAGTTCTAATGACATCCCTCAGTGTCTTCTGTAGCTTCTCCCTCACCACAATTTCCACACCATTTCTAACCTGCCTTTCCCCTGAGTAGTAGACTCTGGATCCCAAGCCAAGTGGCTTTGCTGCATTGCTCTTCCATCTTGTCTCCTAGATACCTAGTATGTCCAGCCTCCTCATTACCATCATATCATCCTCTTCCAAGCTCCATCCTGTCAGTGAACCTAAACTGAGTGTAGCAATTCTTAGTTCATGTTTGGAAGGTTGACTGGTTTTACATCCAGCTTTCACTCAACAGAGTTATCTGAGGTAACTCAAGCTTGTCAACTGGACACTGCCTAACCAGTAGCGCATTGACCCAGGGCTGCTGGGCCTTATGGCAGACGCACATTGGCCAATAGGGGCACATATTCCCCTCCCAATAGCATGGGCCCCTGGCATAGGTTAGTGCAGGCAGGGTCCTCAACCCACCTATCACTGGCAAATAGCTATGCCAATTTTTGGCAACATTAGTCAACATGACCATATCACCTAGAGACAATTTTTACACCATCGAGTAGCTAGCCCTGACACGGCTTAGTAATTAATAAAATGTTTACTAAAAACAGGTACAAACAACAACTACTGAGGCAAAACTTTCAAAATGGTACAAAGTCACTATTTATGGATTAATATTTAACACCTATGGAGGACCTCAAGCTAGGGTAAAGTGTTGTAGGGAGCTGCCTAAATTGTTTAGCTTTACAAGAAGAATTAGGCAGAGATGTCCGCTCTCACCATTACTTTTTGCTTTACATTTAGAGCCATTAGTCAGGGATAAAAGACAATCTAACATAACTGGATATAAATGGAGAAATGCTAATGAGAAAATAGTCCTTTCTGCAGATGGAATACTATTATATGTTAGCAATTCTAAACATGATATAAAAGTATAGTTGATAAACTGAAATATTCTAGTAGTATAGCATGATATAAAGTAAATAAGGTAACGACAAGGGACACAGTATTAAACTAGGCCCCAACAAATGACTCAGTACACAAGTTCCACTTTTTACAGGCTCATGGCAGGATGACACACCTGAGAATTTTGTTGAAATCCAATAATGTGCAAGCAGATAGTGAAATGTGGGAAGAAATTGCTGAAAAGATTAACACGTAACATAAGAGTATGGAAAATGTTATTTATGGACATCATAATAATATACAAAGGATTAAGATGTTTTGGTCCTACTGGTTCTATATGCTAGTCAGACATATATCTATCAACTGCAGAGATATGAAGAATATGAAAAAGGCAATCGATGAGTATCTTTGAGACAACAAAAGAAACAAAAGAGTGCAGTGAGAAAAACTAATACTGACAAAGTAGTAGGGTAGTTTGAGACTTTCAGATTTGGAGGCATACTTTAAGGCCACTCAACTTGGATTAATGAATTTCATTCAGGATATAGAATATATTCCCAAATGGAATTATATGATAGGCAAAGTGCACAACAGGGTAACAATACAATCACAGATGGGCATTTGGATTGATCTATAAAAGAAAGAATTACGTGCAGTCTTAAACATAGAACAGTATTAAGCAAATCTTTATGTTAAAGGAAGTCAGACCTTGGAAAAACAGTGTAGCACCAGCAGGGTATTCTATATATAGTACTAAGAAAGACGCATGAGAAAATGTAATGAGCATTTGGAAAACAAAGAACAAAGAGATGAGATTTTCTGATGTGCTGATAGGAGGAGACATGTTAATTAAATGTGATGAAATTAGACAAGCATTTGGGTTATTGAACTCAGATTAACTTGTCTAAGGTTAGAGTTCAAGTAGGATAATGGCACAGCAGGTAACACACTCTTCTTTGGTGTTGAAGGATCAGAAGGCTGTGCATTCTATTCCCTCTACAGTGCAGCAATAGGGGTGGAGGTGGCTGCATTTCTTAGTGTGTTGTCCTTTGGACATGACATGAACATTTAAATAAAGAGATTACAGATAATCAGTGGAGGAAAATATGCCTTAATCCTACATAGCAACTATACTGAGAAAATTTAAAATTTTTGCATGTACTTATTTGCATACGTATTATATATATATATATATATATATATATATATATATATATATATATATATCTAGGATACTTGAAAATTGTTCCTACAGATATGAGGCATTTATTGGAGATGTGATGTTTCAGGAAAAAAAGGTTCTTGGGAACATATATTTTGGGAATGTATTGAGTTGCTTCAGGGCAAAGCGGTCTTGAATGTTGTTGTTTTTCTTTCGACTTTTCCCAGTTAGGGGTCGCCACAGCGGAACTCCGGTCTGCTAATGATTGGCAGTCGATTTTTACGGTGCCGAGGTGCCAGCCCAACACACAACCTTCAACGAAGGCATGCCCCTTCACACTTGTCTTTCGAATGCCATTCGATCGCGGGGAGGACATGCAGATTATGCTTAAATCTCCTACTTGGAATAGAGTTTAACCTCAGTATAGACATGTTTTTGTTGCGATGGTATAAAATAGCATATACTAAAGAGATAAAAGTGTTGTTATTATTAGTGTTGATAGTGGCTAAGAAGGCTATAAATGGAAAATGAAAAAACAAAGACATCTCATGAAAAACAGAGGAGAAAAGGATAATTACAGAGAATAAAATTACAGAACTGAAAACTATTACAGATAAGAAACAGAACTCCATATAAAAAATGGGCTGTAATGGATGCTGTAATGGAAGATGGGCTTGAAGACGACATTGCCTCAGAACAAAGTACCTAAGATGTATATCTGTTTAATAAAGCAGATTCCAATACAAGGTGGGATGTCACTGGACAACATGATACAATTTGTAATATAGTGAAAATAGTACAATATGGTCACTAATTGAGTCCTGATCTCAAATTATGTTATGAATAGTTAATTTGTGTGTTTAACTGTTTTATTTAATGAACAATATTAAATCAAACATGGGAGTAAGACTGTATGGAATAGCTAATTCGTACATTGATTATACATGCTTAATAATGGCAACTTATTGATAACTGAATGTAGGCTCTGATTGTCTGACATGAGGCTAGTTTGTTCGTATTGTATAAACATACAACTATAAATGGTTCTATCCGCAATCAGTGCCAAACTTACAAGTCCATCATGCATGGAGAGCGTACAATGCATAAAAATGAAAAGCTTTATAATAAAGTACTCATACAGCTTAAAAAAATCTTGACTTAAAAAAACAACTTAAATTTCAACTATTATTCAGAGTAGGTTAAATGCATTATGTTTTATCCACCATGCCACTTTTGTCTTTTCTATCATTGCATCCAAAAGTCCTCCTTTTTAATCAACCAAAATACATGCCAGTATATGAAACTCCATGTCAATATCCACCAAGTACTGAAAATCAGAAAAATTGCATTATTAATACAAGATTCATGGTCAGTGAATGATAAAAGCAAAGAATTAGAAGCAGTAAAATTTCATCTTACTAGGTGGACTTCATTGACTCAGTGTGACGCGTATATTTGTTGTTCCTCTATTTCTTTTTATCTCAGTGCCTTTCCCTCAGCAGTACACTGCATTCTTTACTTTCTTCTCCCTCTGTTTCCCTAGACTTGTGCAAACCCTCATAAATTACTTACAGCTGCTACTTCTACTTAGTTCTCTGGTAGCGGCCTTCATTCTAGTTATTCTCATTCATCTTGTACTGATCCTTACACACCCCCCACTAACTTACCATCCCAACCTTCCAACACCCACCACAAATTTCCTTACCACCCAGAGTAGGCTTTGCCTTATCATCTGCTACTTTACTTGTTTCATGCTGCAATTGTTTAAACTGTACCCATTGATTTTTCTCTCACTTCCTGCCTGTCCCCATTTTACATGTAGGTTAACTCCCTTCCCATGTTCCTTAAACTGATCTTTATCAGTCTTCCTTCTCTCGTCCTATTCATGAACCTTTCCATTTGCATCACCCTGATCCCATCTCAACCTTTTTTTTTTTTTTGCTTTTCCTCCTGACATTGACTTAAAAAACATGGGAGTAAGACTGGATGGGGAAGTATCTGTGGCTGAAACTGACACATCTATCAACATCTCTTTAATCTATACTATTTAATCCCTATTTATCAAATTAATGGGGATTCCACCCTTATCTCTGTTCTCCTTACACAATATTTAGTATTGATATTACTACAAGGGTATGATCTGACAAACTTTCTTGTCCTCAGTTTTCAGCCTACTAAACTTTCTAGTATTTTCCTTGTTTACCAAAGAAAAATCCAGCCTTCTTAGGACTCAGTTGTTATCCCTGGAGATGGTATAGTAATACTATGCCCCATTATTTAGTCTCCACACACCTAATACACATCCTCAAGTCTTTCTTGTCATCATCTCCATTAGAATCCTAATACAGTTGTAGTGACACTCCCATAATGATTATAATGTGTCTTTCCTTCAAAGAGACACTACATTGAAATGCTCTTCCAGTTGTCAGTCTTCTCCCTCATGTGCTTCTCTTTCACTTTCAGTTCCCCGTTTGTCTGTACTGGATACTCAAATCATTCTCTCCTCCTTCACTGCTATTCATCACCCTAGTACCCACATCACTATGTTTTTCTTAGCATCACAACTTCCCTTTAGCCTTCTCCTCACACAGCTTCTCTGTGCCATCACAAAACAACCTATTCTCACCTTTGCCAGTTCCCTCGATTTTAGGTTATTCTCCTGTAATAGCACTACCTCTGCACCCTCCCTTTGTATTGTATCCAGAATCATTTACATTTTAGGAATATTCAAATCCATTATATTCCATTTTAAAAGGTATCTCTGTGCCTCCCTACTTCTGCTCATTGCCACCATCATTTGTATTCTACATCTCCAGCTGTAGCATTTCCATCCTGGAGAAATGTGGTGCCCTGCTGGGGTTAGGCCACAGCCTTTAAGTTTCAGCCATGAATATTCCCCCTGACTATCCTACAGATCCACAAGTTACCTACTGTCTACTCTCTACACATAAGCAGCCCAAAGAAGCCTTCTTTTCTTCCTCTTTCAGATTTTACCATACTTTCCCCACTCCCCTTTACATCCCA